>NC_071353.1:20952500-21252500 GCF_943734655.1 Sabethes cyaneus
ACCCAAATTAATCCAAATCCGACCAAATCAGTCCGAATTCAACCCAAGCCAGTCCAAATTGAATACAAGTTTGCTCAAATTCAATCCAAATTTGTCTAACACTGGTCCAATCCGATCAAATAAATTCGAATCCAACCAAATTAATTTAAATGCGATCACAATCAGCCCAAATCTAAATGTTAATTGTCCAAATCCTATCAAAATCATCCATATCGAATCAAAATTAGTCCAAAACTACTCCAGTTCAGTGCAGATTCATTTCAATTTAGTCTAAATCCAATCCAAATTAGTTCAAATCCGACCACAATCTTCTAAATCCTACCGGATTTAGTCAAAAGCTTCTCCAAAACCAGCACAAATCCGACCAATTCAGTAAATCAGTAAAGTTCCGATCCTGATTAGTTCGAATCCAAACGAAAATTGTTTAAATTCAATCCAAACTTGAACCAGTCCGATCCTATTTAGCCCTCATCCAATCCAAATTAATTCAAATCCTCAAATCTAGTTCGACCAAGTTTGTCCAAATCCGACCAAAATCACCCAATCCAATCAAATCCGATCCAAAACAGTCCATTTCCAATTTGTCTAAATTTCATTCAAATTAGTGCAAATCTAATCAAAAATTGTCCAAATCCAATGCAAATCACTCCTAATCTCGACCAAATTAGTCCAAATCCGACCAAAATCACCTAAATCCAATCTGAATTAGTCCAAATCTCATTTAGATTAGTCCAAATCTGACCAAATTCATTCAAAAACGATAGAAATTATTTCAGATTCAATCCAAATTATTCCAAATCCGACCCAATTAGTCCTAATCTAATTGAAGTCAGCCCAGATTGAATCCAAGTATAGTCAAATCCGTTCCAAATTTGTCCAATACTAATCTAATCCAATCAAATCAGTTCAAATAATTTGGTTGTATTTAGTTGTTCTAATCTAATCAAAATCATACAAATCCAATAGAAATTAGTCATAATCTGATCCAAAATTGTCCAAATCCGACCAAAATTATCGAATCGAATCAGCATAGGTCCAAATCTACTCCAGATCAATGCAATTTGATCCAATTTAATCCAAACCCATTTCGAATCAGTTCAAATCCGACCAAATTCTTCGAAATTCAATACGGATCACTTCATAGCCGAACCAAATTAATTCCAATTTAATTCAAATTAAGCCATATCCGATACAAATTAGACCATACCCAATCTAAATTCATCCAAATGCCCATTCAAATCCAACCACAATCATCCAAATAAAAACGAAATTAAACAAAGTCCGATCCAAATCAGTCCATTACCAATCTCAATTTATCCAAATTCCATTCAAGTTAGTCCGATTTTTATCGACAATTGTCCAAATGCAATCCAAATCATTCTAAATCCCGGCCAAATTAATCAAAATCTTCTAAATCCAATTTAAATTAGTCCAATTTCCATTTAGAATAGTCCAAATCCGACCAAAATCATTCATATCTGGACAAATTCAATCCAAATCCTATGCAAATTAATCAAAATCTGACCAAATATATACTAATCTTATCGAAATTAATCTAAAGCTACTCCAAATCAGTGCAATTGCAATCCAAATTAGTCCAAATCCGACCAAATTATACCGAGTTCAATCCAAGTCGGTCCAAATTGAGTTCCAAATCTGTTCAAAACTAATGTAATCCAATCAAATAAATTTTAATCCGACCAAATTTATTGTAATCTGATCAAAAGCATTCAAAACCAATCGAAATTAGGGTCCAAATCCGGTCCAAGTTAGTTCAAATCTGACCAAAATTGTTCAAATCCAATCCATATCAGTTCATCAGACGATTCAAATTAATTTTAATTTAAGCCAAAATCCGTTACAAATTAGACCGTGCCCAATCTAAATTTGTGCAAATGACCATTCATTCAAATACAACCACTATCATACAAATCCAATCGAAATTAAACCAAATCAGTCCATTTCCAATCCAAATTTGTTTAAATTCCACTCAAATTAATCTAATTCCAATCAAAAATTGTCCAAATTCCATCCAAATTTGTTCAAATCCAAATCTCACAGAAATTACTGCAAATTTAATCCAAATCCTATATGAATTAGAGAAAATCTGACCAAAATCATCCAAATCTAATCGAAATTATTCCGAAGCTGCTCCAAATTAGTCCGACCCAATTAATCCGAATTCAATCCAAATTTGTCCAAAACTAGTCCAATCTGTACAAATGAATTCGAATCCAATCCAAATCCGGTCCAAGTCGATCTAAATCCAACACAAGTGATATGATGATGAAGTTGTTTGTGGAAAAGTCGGAAAATTATTTCTGTCACATGAACATTTTTTAAAATATCTTTTTCTTGTTTGTCAATTTGAAATATTCTAATGATAAAATTTTCATGATAGCAATTTTTGTTGTTCCTGAGTCATGGCCGAAATACAGTCAAATCTCTTTTTACGTCCACAAACGAGGGGACGCGAAAAAATTGGTCGTAAAAAAAGAGGACGTTAATTCAAATTTTGGATGTAAAACAAAATCACGTAAAATGAATGGACGCAAAAAGAGATCCTAGTGTACTCGGGTTTCCTGAATATTTACCGAATTCAAGAATTCACATCTCATGCACCAAACCGTACGCTGTTCGAGCAAACAGTTTCTTATGAAAATGGATTAGTGAATGGATTCACAGATGTATAGGTAGTCCGTCACTTGCTGCTCCTGCAGAGAAAGTGAAACAGTAAAGAGCAACAGTAAACGTGACAAAAACTGGACAAACAGAAAAGAAAAAGCGAAAAAACTGGCATGAAAAAATAGAAAAATTAAACAACAGGGTGACACAATTGGAGGGAAAGCGGGACGTAAAATAAGAAAAAAGTAGATAAGAAAAGAACGGAAGAAAAAATGGCAAAGGAGGCAAAAATAGAACAGTCAAAACAAGAAAGAATAGAAGGAAAAACATCCAAGAAAAAGAGGAAAGCTAGAAAAGAAAAAAGAGGAAAGCTAGAAATTAGACAGAAAATGAGAAAAAAGGAAAAAGCAGAACAGAAAAAGAGGAAAAGAGAAGGAGAAAAAGAGAAAAATTGGAGAGAAAAAAATGAAAACAGAAGACAAACCGAATGGAAAGAGAATAGTAAGAATAAAAAAAGCGAATCAAAGAGAACGTGGCCGTAATGAAGCAAAAGCAGGACATAAGAAGAGGAAGACCCGAACAGCCGCTAATTAAAAAATGGAAAAGAAGTTAACGGAACAAATCAGAGGAAACCCACCGGGAAGATTGACAAGGATAAAAAAAATGGGACAGGAAAACAAGAGAAAGAGTAAACAGTGGGCATAAAAAAATAAACGAGAAAGAAAAAGAGGAAAAACGAGACAAATAGAGGGACAACGGAACAAAAAAAAAACAAAATTGGGCAGCGATGTGAAAAAACGGCCTCCCAGTTGACTTCGAGTATGACGCTGCACAGTGGTTGGAAACCTGGCCAAAACCTCCAAAATCGAAAGTTATCATTCATGACATATTCTGACTTAATTACACGCAGAATAAGTCATTTTATCATATCCTGTAATATCAACTATCGATAATGTAGATTTGTGGTTTGGCGTACTGTCAAACGTCAGTGTATGAGAGACTCTTCGCTAGTGCGGCTTGCATACGTTTTGTGGCTCTTGGCAATAACGCATGTGGTTCGTTATCGCATTATCAACTAACAATCAACCAAAATGGATAACGTTTCTGAAGATATGTAGTTCATTAGCATTATATGGGAATTCAGTTTTTTTCGTTATATATATACTTTAACAACGCTTAAAGTTTCCTTCGCAAATGCCAGTTTTTTCAATTAGCGTGCGCAATGAAATTGGCATTTACTTTTTGTGCCGCGAGGTGCCGTCGAATGTTATATGTTTTTGTGAGCGTAAGATTGTGACGGTTCGGAGGGTGTGTAGCTTTTTTGCAACTATTTGCAACTCCACGAGAAAATGGAGATTTAGTGTTGACGCGCACTTGTAGGCGAAATCGGACGTGTGAGCTTTTCATGCTCCAAACAACCTGTGCTAGTTTTTAACTTGTTTTTAGCTATTAGCCTGTTCTTTACAAATAAATCGTTGATGGTGCAGAGCAAAGCCTAGGGGATAACCGTCATTAAACACTACCCTTCTTTATCGACAGACTTCGCGAGTACAGTACAATTACGGGGTTAGTTCAACGATCCTACTGACTCTAACAGTATCTGATCGTTCTTAAGGTGACAGATTATTAATAATAACTCTTACGATTCATTTTATAGCTTCTGTAAATTAACGAATGGATGAGGGTAACTGGCAACAGGGCTCCAAAAGGAGAAATTAAGGCAGACGAATTATTTGCCGAATTAAGTGAACGCTCAGAATGTTGAAAAGAAAACGATTGAAACATGGAAATTATAGATACAAACATGCATGAGCATTCCAACTAGCTTATTGATCGCTCGAAACCAGGGTTGGGCAATTCTAATGACGAAAATACTGCAAGACGTGTTATTGAACATTGGAAAGTGTCCGCACAAATTCTGGAGCTTGGGAATCGCGCAACATGAATATAAAGCATCAAGGTAATATACGAGTGAGAACGAGTGAGTAATGGAACATAGTTTTCCAAGAATGATTGCTTGCAATCGCGTTGTTGCGCTACACAACATTGAATTACACTGACAACCATAAAATCGGCGACGGTGATGAAAGTAGCAGCGATGATCACTCTGATTAATATTATTTTTTAAAATAATGTTGCATAACCTAATAGAATATAGAATTTTGCGATTTTAATAGGGTAAATTAGGCGATTTTAAATTTGATTTGTTATTTAATTCAATTTTGTTTCTTGAAAAAGAGACCAAAAAACGTGCTGAGCCAGATATAAACTTAAAAGGACTAAAAGATACAAAAGTGGTCCGCCATATTGGTCAGCCATTTTACATTTTGAGATTTATTGTTGAGCTCAACGACCTGAAAGTCACCATTAGGTGAAATTTACATCAAAAACTTTTAAATTTAACAAAAAAGGCCGCCATTTTGGGTCAGCCATTTTGAATTTCACATTCTCAATACCATTTTTGAAATCAGCAGCCCGAAAAACATGGAATCTCATCATCTTGAGGTTTTGGCCAAGAATTTTAAATTTCCGACCACTGTGCGCTGGCCTAATAAGCCGGTCGTCGTATGTTCGAATCTCGACTGGGAGAAGCTGTTAGAATCAATAGGATCGTAGCAACTGGCCCCGCAATCGTCTTGCACTCTAACAGTTGGTTACGAAGTCTGTCGTATAAAAACAGAAGGTCAAATATCGATAACGGAATGTAGTACCTAGGCTTTGCTTTTTCCTTTTTATGAGAAAGAGAGAAGACAAAGATGGAAAACGAAACAAAAAACAAGAGAAAAATCTAAAAGGAAAAGAAGAATAGCAAGAGAGCGAAGAGAAAATCGATAGAACAAACCAGGAAAATGGGAAAAATGAGGTCAAATGCGACATAAAAGGTGACAAATGAGAATGGGATTTTGTCTACCCCCGATTTTGTCAGCCTATAAAATTTGCTTAACTTTTGTGCTTTTAAACAAGATTTATAAAACTCTTCTGCCTGCTTGAAACTATTCTCATTCTCTAGGGAGAGGTTTTGAATAAAATGATGCCTTCTTGCGAGCAATTCGGAGTCAAAATTAGGGTATTTTTATGGTAATGGTAGAGAAGAGGGCTTCTTAAGAAGGTTTTTATAGAACGGGAGAAAACACAGAAAACGAGAAAAGAATAGAAGAAACTGGACAAAAATAGAAGGGGGACGGAAGAAAAAAAGAGATAAAACGATTAAAGAAAGAGGAAAACTAGAAAGGAAAATGAGAACATTCTGAACAGCAAAGGAGAAAAATGGAACATGGTGAATGACCCTTTGGGTTAAAACCACTCAAAAAAAAAAATGGAACAAAAAAGAAAAAAACGAAGAAGAAGGATGAGAAGGAGAAAATGAGAAAAATCAGAGAGAAAGAAATGAAAGCGAAAAACAAACCGGATAAAAAGAGAATAGTGAGAATAAAAAGAGGTTGGTCAAAGAGAGCGTGACAGAAAAGAAGCAAAGTTTTGTTTATTAAAATAGAAAAGAAAACCATAGAAAAACAGGGACGGTTGAAAATCGGAACAGAAAAAGCAGAGAAAGAGGAAACAGTGAGCAGAAAAAAATAAACGAGAGAAAAAGGGATGGAATACGAGACGAATAAAGGGAAAAAGAGAGCAAAACTTGACAAAGAGGTTTAAAAGCGGGAAATAAAGAGAAAGAAAACGAGACGGAAAACAAGAGCAAAATGAAAAAGAAAAACAACAATAGCGAGATTGAAAAAAGAAAACCGATAAAAGAAACGAGGGAAATGGGAAAAAGAGGTCAAATGGGATAAAAAAAGAGACCAAACCAAAACCAAAACAATGGGAAATGGAAAGGGAAAATGGGACTGAAAAAGAAGAAAATAAAAGCAGTAAAAAACGGGTCAATAAAGAGAAAGAGAGAGAGAGAGAGAGAGAGAGAGAGAGAGAGAGAGAGAGAGAGAGAGAGACGAAAAAACGGGAAATATAAAAGGGAAACTGAAGAGTAAAGGGAAAAAGATACCCAGAACAGAGTAAACAGAAAACAGAAAACGGAAAATGGGAATGAAAATTACAAAAAATATGAACGAAAAACAAGAGGAAAGACAGGCCTGGTAATAAAAAATGAGACAAAAAATGAAGAAAACTTAGCAATGATACAGAAAACACGGGACAGAGAAAAAAAGGAGGAAACACGGAAGTCAAAAGAAGAAAAGTGAGGACAAAAACAAAGAAACAAAAAAAACGAGAAACGAAACAAAAAGCGAAAAAATTCGACTAGAAAAGAGGAAAAAGGAACAGAAAAGTAAAGTAAAGAATGAGACTAAATATGGCATACCTAATTTCAAGTAAAATTTAAGTCTAATCTAATCTCCAATATCCAGTTCGTTTTCAAGTATGTATTGTATGTTTTAATTGTATGTCCGATATTAGGCCCTATTTCAAGTCTAATTTTTTACATCTCAGCTTAAATGGGAAGCTCACATAAATGCCCAGTGTGGTAAAATATATGGAACGCTAAAACAGCTCAATTTGGCTACTAAACATTTTCAAACATCAACTAAGTTAAAGCTTTTTAAATCAATATTGCTACCACATTTTGTTTATGGCGATGCACTCTACGCTAACACTTCTGTAGGAATCTTGAATAAATTTCGAATGGCGTTAAACGCTTGTGTTAGGTACGTATACAACCTTTCCAGATTTTCTCACGTTTCTCACCTACACAAGTCGCTATTAGGTTGCACCTTCTCAGATTTCTATAAATATAGGTCCTGTTTATTGATATTTAAGATAAACCATACTAGGAAACCTGAATATCTATTTTCTATTTTGCAACCCCTAGGGAACTTGAGAACTAGAAATTTTTCCGTGCCGCGTCACAGCACCAGAGACTACAGTTCGTCACTGTTCGTTAGAGGCATTGTCCATTGGAACTCACTACCAACTTCGATAAAATCGAGCTCAAGCACGAGAGTTTTTAAGCGTCAGTTGCTTGCACGGCTCAACAGCACATAGTTATTCCCTTAATTCAATGTAGAGGAAAAACAATATCACTTAGAATAAATATCAATTTAGAGATAAGTTTGGTAGTCCAACTAAATTCACGATCAAATCTTATTGTAACAATTCAAAAGGCTTTGCCTTACGTTACATATGTCAATAAATAAATAAATAAATAATTTAATTCCAATTTTATGTCAAATCTAAATTCTCATTTCAAGTCCAATTTTCAGTGGTCCAGTTCAGTTTGATATAAAGTTACAGACACAAATTAGTCCAAATTCAAACCTAATTCGATGTCCTATGTTAATGCCTTCCTCTAATTTCAAGTTCAAACACATCAGATGACGTAAGGCTTGGGCTACCGACAATAACAAATAGGAAATAGTGCAAGATCGTATATGGCAAACCGTGGCCCCCAAGAGTACTTCTTAAAACTATAATTTAGAAACCAATTACAATTTCCCAAATTAAACTGACATTCAATCGATGCCCAACCAACTGCTGCTGCTACCATTCGAGAATGTGGCCACCATCTCGCAGCAACCAAGGACGTCGCATTTATTCGATAGACCATAAGTTTGCTCGCGTACGGCAGCGGCGGCGGTTCCTCCACAGATGCTCTTCCTGTCAGGCTTCTGCTGTTGCTAACATTCTGGAGTAAAGACCGAACATCCTGCATTCCGTGCCGTGTCGTATCATAAAGCTTCAAACTGGTGCATACCAACCTCCAGCTCCGGCAACAGCGTCACGCCACCCTTCCCGGCTGCCATTGCACACGCGGAAAATATGACTTCAGAGTGCCAAAATGGTTTCGTTCCGCTTCGGCAACAGCTGGGATTAACCGAAAAATGTGTATATGTTTACCAGTTCTCGCTAGCCAGCGGTTGCCGGATCGGTAGGAGGTTGTCATCTCTCGCTTCCAGCGCGCCGCCAGCCATCCTACCCATTGACTTTCGCTTCCTCTTTACCACGACCTATTGAATCTATGCAGACGATGGTGGTCCCAGCTATACGCTGACATTGTGCCAGTTCTCTCCGATCTGCCACTGATAGCAACGGCAACCGATACCCGGGTTGAACTGGATTTCGGTGCACACGACAAGGCAAAAAGCATTAGCGTTAGCATTATTCTTAGTCCGTACGTCCGTGCCCCCCATTTTCCCCGTTGTTGCCTTAACCCATACAGTTAGCTGTTTGCTCAGGAAAGCGTTCACATATAGCAATGAATGGAAAAACCGCAGACGATTTTTCGTTCGTCGGAAAAGCAACAGCGTTGCCTCGCTACTGCTACTGTTGAAACTTGCCTGACATGGACGGGGATGGGGCAGTGTCACAAATGAAGCAATACACTAGTATCAAAGGCACCACAAGCACCAGCCTTTTCCGGCAAGCACAATCGGGCCAACTCATTTTGCATTATGCATATTTCATGGGTGCATTGTTTGGAAAATTGTTCGTAACGTACCCACCCGGCACAGGATGTGTATTTGCGGTAGCGCGGGCGGAACTCGACCGAAGAAAACCCGGCAAAGCATTCCAGAAGCGACCAGGTGCAGCTCGCTCGGATCTGCTCGGATCTTAACTATCCATAACGACGGAAACCACCAAATCTGGTTGAGACAGTAATGAAAATGACTACAGATGAGATCCTTCCGAAGAAACGAATGGCAGAGAGCCAAAAGCAACGCTATTAACATTACTTTCATCGTATTCCCGCTGGGCAATGAATATAAAGCCAAAATTGGTTTAGCAAGATGGTGGGACAAACAAGTTGACGTCTACCTAATGGAACTTTATTCTGCTTCAAATCAATTAGGTGCTGATTAGTCAAAGGAAAAGAGGTTATTCAATACGAATGCTGTAGGCAATTGCTTCGATTGAAAACTCATTCACAAGCAGGTTCTTTTATGAGCTGACCATCAGAAACAGTTGCCTTTCAATCACCCTTTGTCTGCCACTCGGATTCGGTGCCGAAAAAGTTTTTCTTTTTCGGTTAAACTTCTACCGTACAAACCACCAGTTCAGGGTTAAACTCTTACCGGTACAAAACCTTGAACAAGTCTTGCCGGTCGCAGGATCAGCTTTACGCTGACTTGAACGACGGAAAACTAGTGTTTCGATTAACCCTGCGACCACTAAGAAAATTCGCTGCTTTTTTTCGCCCTCACAGGATCAGCTCACCTTCGGCAGACAAGATAAATCCCGCATGTATCCATGTGTCAGAACAAATAAGTGCAGCCACTTATTTGTTCTACAATTTTATTTTAGCACTTCGTCCTTTTTATTTCCAGCACTATATCTCTTTTGGCTGCTATCTTAAGTCAGTCTAAAGTGTGGATCGTAAATGGCACCCCACTGCCACTGCCACCACTGTCCGGGTCCACCCGTTCCACTGTGTCGGTTTTCTTTTCGTTAGCTTTTCTAAAGTGTCCCGAGAATGAACGACTAAACTCGGCTGATGATGTTCCCGGCAGAAGATTACTACTCGCCGAGGAACCACCACCTACTCGAGAACGGTTTTCATGTCGATCCACTGGTAGGTGCGCGCTCGTAAGGGTGAGAGGTTGGCGCAAAACTTTCCCGTATGTGGATTTTACTTCTCCGCCCGGGTTGTGTGGGGGGAAATTGGTGGGGGAGGGGGAGCAAATAGAAAGTGTAAAAAGTCTCCTTCCTCTTTTCTTGTCTGTTTTTTTTTTTGCTTTACTTTGCTGCTTCTGGTTTCTGTCAATTACAGCTTCTAGCAGGTGGAAATTATGGAGGGCCTGAAAGTCAATAGACTGGAAGCAGTTGCTTAACTGTTAGCTTATGTTGAATCAAGCTAAAAGAGGTTATGTTCATAGAAATCAGAAGAAAACTAGCAGCGGTCACGTACCAACTGGCGCATGAAACACAGAAATTTTCAACTCGACAGTAACATTTGTGGTTGTGAATTTATTTAGCTTGCTTGTAGAATATATTTCGACTGGCAGTGCTGACTCCAAACAGTAAAGCAATTGCACTACATTCAATTGGGAATAACTTGCATTGCGAAAAAAGAAGAAAGCATACATTAAATTCTAATACTACAACAAAGACGGTTAGTTTTGTAACATCAATCAACTATAGACTTTCGTAATGGAGATACCATTAACATTCTGCCCAAGTAACAATTTGGGTTTTATTGCACTTTTATGATGGCATTTAAGACCAAAATGGGTTTTGAAGACCAGCATAAGAGTACAATAAAACTCACATTGTTGCTTGGGTGGTAGTACACCTCAATCTGTTAATACAAATTAGGTCTTATAAGATCAGCATTTCAAAACAAACGTAATGTACAAAAAATACTCTGAAACGTATTTGTTCAGAATATGCGTATCATCATCATCATCATCATCATCATCATCATCATCATCATCAATCATCCATCATCAATCATCCATCGTCAATTATCCATCATAAATTATCCATCATCAATTATCCATCATCAATCTCATCAATCATCCATCGTCAATCAACTATCATAAATCATTCATCATCAATCATCCATCGTCAATCCATCATCATCTATTAATAATCATCAATCAGCATCCAACAGCACGAAAGAAATCGGAACAAAACTGAACAACCGGGATAGAAAAAGAATAAAAACTGGCATGAAAAAAACGAACGAAACAAAAAACGGACGGAATGGGATGGAAAACGGGACATAAAACAGAGAAAAAAAAGTGGAAAAGAGGAAAACGTGGCAAAAAAAGAAAACTGGACAGGAAAAAAGGGAGAACGGAAGAGAAAACAAGATAAAACTAGAGAAAAAAAGAAAATGAAGAAAAAACGAAAAAATAATTGAGGATAAACAGGTCAAAATAGGAGAAACACAGCAAACAAAGCAAAGCACAGCGTGGGACAGCAAACGAAGAAAAAAAGAGTAAAAAAGGAGGACAAGTGGGATAAAATAAAAAAGGAACATGCCAGAAATGAAGGAAAAGTAGAATAAAGTAAGTGGAAGAATCGAACAGACGAAAACGAAAAACGGAATAAAATAGATGTTTAAAGTGGATATAAGCGAAAACAGGGAAAGAAAGAAAAAATACCATCAATCATCCATCAATCGTCCAACATCCATCAAATATCGAAAGAGAACGAAACAAAAGTGGACTACCGGGAGGAGGAAAAAAGAGGAAAAACGCGGGATAGAGGAAAAGAATAAATACTGGCATGAGAAAAAGAGGAACGAAACAAAAAACGGACCTTCAATGGGTCATGAACGGGATGAAAAATGGGACATAAAACAGAAAAAATGGGGAAAAGAGAAAAACGGGAGACAAAAAGAAGGGAAAACGTGGCCAAAAAAATAGAAAACTGGACTGTAAAAAAGGAAAACGAAAAAAAAACTAGAAAAAAAAGCAAAAACGACAATGAAAATGAGGAAAACGAGACAAAAAATTGAGGAGATAGGAGGAACAGGTCAAAATAAAAGTGAAAAAACGACAGAAAAGGAAGGAACAAAAGAAAAAAAATATATACAAGAGCAGGAAAATGGAGAAAAGAGATCAGAAAATGAAGGAAAACGCGACATAAAAAAATGAAAACGGAGAACAAACGGGATAAAGAAAACCCAGAACATGCGAGCAATGGAGAAAAACCTGGATATAATAAGTGGAAGTTGCGAACAAACGAAAAGGAAAAACGGGATGAAAGAGGGGTTAAGTGAGGGAAAAATTCGAGAGCCGGGAAAAAGATAATAAAAAACGAGACAGGAATAGAGGAAACACGGTTCAGGCCCGTGAGGAAAAACGGCATAAAACTAGGTGGCAGAAAAAAGTGAGAGCGAAAAGGGGGGAAAAGACAAAAAGAGAAAAGACATGATAGAAAAAAGGAAAAAGGGAAAAAATCGACGGAAGAAAAAAACGGGAAAATCGGTAAAAAAAGAACCATGCGGGAGAATGGGAGAACACCCAAAAGAAAACGAACGATAAAGATAAAATGCAAAAAAGGCGAAAACGGGAATTAAAAAGTAAATCTGATGAGCAAAGGAGGGGAAAACGCGGTATCAAAAAAGACGAAAAACGAGAAGAAAATGAGATAAAAAGATTAAAAAAAAAGACGAAATCTGAATATGAACAAATGGGAAAAACGAAGGAAAACAAAACAGAACAAGAAGCGGGTGAAAAAAAGATGTAAAACAGGACTGAAAAATACTAAAATGGGACAGGAAATGAAAAAACGGAACAATTAAGCAGGAAATACCAAACAGAAAAATTGAAAAACGGAAGGAAAAAGAAGAAAACCAAGAAAAGGGACAACGGAATTGAAAACAACAAAAACTAGAAGAAAGAAGCAAAACCGATCAAAAAATTGAGTAAGAAAGGAAGGAGAAAAAGGTCAAAATAGGAGAAAAAATTAGACTGGAAAGGAAGAAAAGGAAAAAAGCAAATACAGGAGCAATATAATGGAGAAATAAGAACAGCAAATGAGGGGAAACGCGACAGAAAAAGAAAAAAATCACAAAAAAAACTAAAACTGACGGCAAATGGGATAAAGGGAAACCAGAACATGGCAGCAATGGAGGAAAGTAGGATATAATAGGTGGAAGAATCGAACAGACGAAAACGGAAAACGGAATGTAAAAGATGTTGAAAATGGATAAATGCGAGAACAGAGAAAAAAGAAAAAAGAAAAAATACCATCAATCATCCATCATCCATCGTCCATCATCCTTCAGCAATCATCCATAATCAATTTTGCTTTATCAAATATCCATCGTTAAAAAAACATTAAGAAAAAGAAGAAAAGTGCGAGCGAAAACCAAGAAAAGAGACAACGGAAAAGATAAAAAGGAAAAACTACAAAAAAGAAGCAAAAACGATAAAGAAAATGAGAAAAACGAAAAAGAAATTAAAGCGAAACAGATCAAAATAAAGTAACAATGCGATAGATAAGGAAGAAAAGAAAAAAAGTAAATACAGGAACCAAAAAATGGAGAAAAGAAAACAGAAAATGAGGGAACACGGGACATAAAAAGATAAAAAAGGAAAACAATTTTCGGGTCACGTGGGATAAAGGAAAACCATGCCAAAATGGAGCAAAAGTAAGGCATAATAAGTGGAAGAACTGAACAAACGAAAACGAAAAACAGGATGAAAAAGAGGTTAAGAGGGGAAAAATTCGAGAACCCGGGAAAAAGAAAAAGATGAAACGGGACAGAAAATTACAAAAAACGAGACAGGAATATAGAAAAAACGAGCCTGAAAATGAGGAAAAACGGAACAAAACCGAGTGGCAAAAAAGTGAGAGCGAAAAAGGGGAAAACAACACAAAACGAGAGAAGGCAAGACAGCAAAAAAGGAAAAAGAGAAGGGAAAACATGGCAACGGAAGAAAAAACGTGACAGAAAAGCTAGGATAAACGGAAAAATCGGCAAAAAAAAGTCAGTCAGTCAGTCAGTCAGTCAGTCAGTCAGTCAGTCAGTCAGTCAGTCAGTCAGTCAGTCAGTCAGTCAGTCAGTCAGTCAGTCAGTCAGTCAGTCAGTCAGTCAGTCAGTCAGTCAGTCAGTCAGTCAGTCAGTCAGTCAGTCAGTCAGTCAGTCAGTCAGTCAGTCAGTCAGTCAGTCAGTCAGTCAGTCAGTCAGTCAGTCAGTCAGTCAGTCAGTCAGCCAGTCAGTCAGTCAGTCAGTCAGTCAGTCAGTCAGTCAGTCAGCCAGTCAGTCAGTCAGTCAGTCAGTCAGTCAGTCAGTCAGTCAGTCAGTCAGTCAGCCAGTCAGTCAGTCAGTCAGTCAGTCAGTCAGTCAGTCAGTCAGTCAGTCAGTCAGTCAGTCAGTCAGTCAGTCAGTCAGTCAGTCAGTCAGTCAGTCAGTCAGTCAGTCAGTCAGTCAGTCAGTCAGTCAGTCAGTCAGTCAGTCAGTCAGTCAGTCAGTCAGTCAGTCAGTCAGTCAGTCAGTCAGTCAGTCAGTCAGTCAGTCAGTCAGTCAGTCAGTCAGTCAGTCAGTCAGTCAGTCAGTCAGTCAGTCAGTCAGTCAGTCAGTCAGTCAGTCAGTCAGTCAGTCAGTCAGTCAGTCAGTCAGTCAGTCAGTCAGTCAGTCAGTCAGTCAGTCAGTCAGTCAGTCAGTCAGTCAGTCAGTCAGTCAGTCAGTCAGTCAGTCAGTCAGTCAGTCAGTCAGTCAGTCAGTCAGTCAGTCAGTCAGTCAGTCAGTCAGTCAGTCAGTCAGTCAGTCAGTCAGTCAGTCAGTCAGTCAGTCAGTCAGTCAGTCAGTCAGTCAGTCAGTCAGTCAGTCAGTCAGTCAGTCAGTCAGTCAGTCAGTCAGTCAGTCAGTCAGTCAGTCAGTCAGTCAGTCAGTCAGTCAGTCAGTCAGTCAGTCAGTCAGTCAGTCAGTCAGTCAGTCAGTCAGTCAGTCAGTCAGTCAGTCAGTCAGTCAGTCAGTCAGTCAGTCAGTCAGTCAGTCAGTCAGTCAGTCAGTCAGTCAGTCAGTCAGTCAGTCAGTCAGTCAGTCAGTCAGTCAGTCAGTCAGTCAGTCAGTCAGTCAGTCAGTCAGTCAGTCAGTCAGTCAGTCAGTCAGTCAGTCAGTCAGTCAGTCAGTCAGTCAGTCAGTCAGTCAGTCAGTCAGTCAGTCAGTCAGTCAGTCAGTCAGTCAGTCAGTCAGTCAGTCAGTCAGTCAGTCAGTCAGTCAGTCAGTCAGTCAGTCAGTCAGTCAGTCAGTCAGTCAGTCAGTCAGTCAGTCAGTCAGTCAGTCAGTCAGTCAGTCAGTCAGTCAGTCAGTCAGTCAGTCAGTCAGTCAGTCAGTCAGTCAGTCAGTCAGTCAGTCAGTCAGTCAGTCAGTCAGTCAGTCAGTCAGTCAGTCAGTCAGTCAGTCAGTCAGTCAGTCAGTCAGTCAGTCAGTCAGTCAGTCAGTCAGTCAGTCAGTCAGTCAGTCAGTCAGTCAGTCAGTCAGTCAGTCAGTCAGTCAGTCAGTCAGTCAGTCAGTCAGTCAGTCAGTCAGTCAGTCAGTCAGTCAGTCAGTCAGTCAGTCAGTCAGTCAGTCAGTCAGTCAGTCAGTCAGTCAGTCAGTCAGTCAGTCAGTCAGTCAGTCAGTCAGTCAGTCAGTCAGTCAGTCAGTCAGTCAGTCAGTCAGTCAGTCAGTCAGTCAGTCAGTCAGTCAGTCAGTCAGTCAGTCAGTCAGTCAGTCAGTCAGTCAGTCAGTCAGTCAGTCAGTCAGTCAGTCAGTCAGTCAGTCAGTCAGTCAGTCAGTCAGTCAGTCAGTCAGTCAGTCAGTCAGTCAGTCAGTCAGTCAGTCAGTCAGTCAGTCAGTCAGTCAGTCAGTCAGTCAGTCAGTCAGTCAGTCAGTCAGTCAGTCAGTCAGTCAGTCAGTCAGTCAGTCAGTCAGTCAGTCAGTCAGTCAGTCAGTCAGTCAGTCAGTCAGTCAGTCAGTCAGTCAGTCAGTCAGTCAGTCAGTCAGTCAGTCAGTCAGTCAGTCAGTCAGTCAGTCAGTCAGTCAGTCAGTCAGTCAGTCAGTCAGTCAGTCAGTCAGTCAGTCAGTCAGTCAGTCAGTCAGTCAGTCAGTCAGTCAGTCAGTCAGTCAGTCAGTCAGTCAGTCAGTCAGTCAGTCAGTCAGTCAGTCAGTCAGTCAGTCAGTCAGTCAGTCAGTCAGTCAGTCAGTCAGTCAGTCAGTCAGTCAGTCAGTCAGTCAGTCAGTCAGTCAGTCAGTCAGTCAGTCAGTCAGTCAGTCAGTCAGTCAGTCAGTCAGTCAGTCAGTCAGTCAGTCAGTCAGTCAGTCAGTCAGTCAGTCAGTCAGTCAGTCAGTCAGTCAGTCAGTCAGTCAGTCAGTCAGTCAGTCAGTCAGTCAGTCAGTCAGTCAGTCAGTCAGTCAGTCAGTCAGTCAGTCAGTCAGTCAGTCAGTCAGTCAGTCAGTCAGTCAGTCAGTCAGTCAGTCAGTCAGTCAGTCAGTCAGTCAGTCAGTCAGTCAGTCAGTCAGTCAGTCAGTCAGTCAGTCAGTCAGTCAGTCAGTCAGTCAGTCAGTCAGTCAGTCAGTCAGTCAGTCAGTCAGTCAGTCAGTCAGTCAGTCAGTCAGTCAGTCAGTCAGTCAGTCAGTCAGTCAGTCAGTCAGTCAGTCAGTCAGTCAGTCAGTCAGTCAGTCAGTCAGTCAGTCAGTCAGTCAGTCAGTCAGTCAGTCAGTCAGTCAGTCAGTCAGTCAGTCAGTCAGTCAGTCAGTCAGTCAGTCAGTCAGTCAGTCAGTCAGTCAGTCAGTCAGTCAGTCAGTCAGTCAGTCAGTCAGTCAGTCAGTCAGTCAGTCAGTCAGTCAGTCAGTCAGTCAGTCAGTCAGTCAGTCAGTCAGTCAGTCAGTCAGTCAGTCAGTCAGTCAGTCAGTCAGTCAGTCAGTCAGTCAGTCAGTCAGTCAGTCAGTCAGTCAGTCAGTCAGTCAGTCAGTCAGTCAGTCAGTCAGTCAGTCAGTCAGTCAGTCAGTCAGTCAGTCAGTCAGTCAGTCAGTCAGTCAGTCAGTCAGTCAGTCAGTCAGTCAGTCAGTCAGTCAGTCAGTCAGTCAGTCAGTCAGTCAGTCAGTCAGTCAGTCAGTCAGTCAGTCAGTCAGTCAGTCAGTCAGTCAGTCAGTCAGTCAGTCAGTCAGTCAGTCAGTCAGTCAGTCAGTCAGTCAGTCAGTCAGTCAGTCAGTCAGTCAGTCAGTCAGTCAGTCAGTCAGTCAGTCAGTCAGTCAGTCAGTCAGTCAGTCAGTCAGTCAGTCAGTCAGTCAGTCAGTCAGTCAGTCAGTCAGTCAGTCAGTCAGTCAGTCAGTCAGTCAGTCAGTCAGTCAGTCAGTCAGTCAGTCAGTCAGTCAGTCAGTCAGTCAGTCAGTCAGTCAGTCAGTCAGTCAGTCAGTCAGTCAGTCAGTCAGTCAGTCAGTCAGTCAGTCAGTCAGTCAGTCAGTCAGTCAGTCAGTCAGTCAGTCAGTCAGTCAGTCAGTCAGTCAGTCAGTCAGTCAGTCAGTCAGTCAGTCAGTCAGTCAGTCAGTCAGTCAGTCAGTCAGTCAGTCAGTCAGTCAGTCAGTCAGTCAGTCAGTCAGTCAGTCAGTCAGTCAGTCAGTCAGTCAGTCAGTCAGTCAGTCAGTCAGTCAGTCAGTCAGTCAGTCAGTCAGTCAGTCAGTCAGTCAGTCAGTCAGTCAGTCAGTCAGTCAGTCAGTCAGTCAGTCAGTCAGTCAGTCAGTCAGTCAGTCAGTCAGTCAGTCAGTCAGTCAGTCAGTCAGTCAGTCAGTCAGTCAGTCAGTCAGTCAGTCAGTCAGTCAGTCAGTCAGTCAGTCAGTCAGTCAGTCAGTCAGTCAGTCAGTCAGTCAGTCAGTCAGTCAGTCAGTCAGTCAGTCAGTCAGTCAGTCAGTCAGTCAGTCAGTCAGTCAGTCAGTCAGTCAGTCAGTCAGTCAGTCAGTCAGTCAGTCAGTCAGTCAGTCAGTCAGTCAGTCAGTCAGTTAAAATAAATGATTAGATTTGGTTTTGGTCACCGTACGTGTATTCCAATTGATTTTTCACTAAATACACGTACAATTCTCAGAATAGTTCGATTCCAATAACTATAAATGGTAGCAAACAATAACTGTTAGTACCCTCCAGAGCACCGTTACAAAAAAAGAACTCTTCAACGGCAGAAGGTTAATATGCTTTATCTACCCGGCAAGATGGGCGAGCAGAAACGGAAACTGAACAGTGCTGAAAAGTTTATTTGTTTTGAACTGATCCACAAATCCTCGCCGATAGTAGCGCAGACAAAACTGCTTCTTTTCCATCCCACAATGTTAGTCTGTCTGTCTATCTATCTGTTTGTCGGGTTGTTTGTCTGACTGTTTGTCTATCTGGCAGTCTATTTTCCGTCTAGCCAGTATGATTCGAGAGTTCATCTGTGCTTTAGAATAGGTTCAAAAGAGATTAAACACGTCCATACACAGGAAGATATCTTTCACTATTGGTTATGAGAATCGAAATGGTTGGATTCGAGGTAACAAAGGCCAGAAGCCAATCATAAAGCGTAGCAGCATCATGAAAGCCCGATGTTTACTCACGTGAAGCCAAGCATCGATATGCACTTCCTATGCAAAGAAAGGTATCAATTACATTCTCCCTAATGGATGAGAACGGTTGGCTGTGCGCATTAGCCATTCATTTATCCAACCAACCATCCATCCATTTAAATAATTACCGGAATTAATTTATCGACACGCAGCTGAGCTTAAATTTAATATGTTTTTAAAACACGCAGTGAGGGGCAACCCAGCCGCAAGCTGATTTAAAATAAATTAAAATTAAACAAAAATATTATTAAATACTTGGGGGTTGCGGAAATTGAATTTAATTACCGCACCACTTCCAACGGCTAGCGGCAAATGCCATCATGGTACTCACCGTGGCAAAATAATCGTGGCCATATAAAATCACAAAAAAAAAACTAATAAATCCTCACCGGTCGTTTCAAACGATTTATGACTTATGGCAATGCAACTTACGATGACTCGACGTTCCACGTTTGCACGATAGAGTTTTGAAAACGCTGGACAGTAAATAAAACGATTTTTTTCTTCTATAAGGGTTTCAATCTTGACCGGCAATCGAGAATTGTTGGTTCGAGTCCCACCTGCCATAGAACCCAATATATATTTTTGTCTATATATCGAAATTTTCCAGTACCTACATCCAATTAATCATTTTTCGCATCATATATTTACTCACCTTTACAAAAAAATTAAAGTATATCGATTAGCATAAGGATAATAATACAAGGATTATAGTTAGAGGATTAAGGATTCATATGTTTATTCTGTTATTTCAGGTAAGTGGAAGTTTTTCCTGGTGTCATACTAAAAACTTTGCTGATAGTGTGGCGCTTTTACCAAGCTGTGTAAACAGTAATAGTGAATGTGAGCTATGGAAAAGGTCAGTTGCAGCAATTACAATGGCCGGAAAGGGCCAACAAATTAAATGATCACAAATTAAGCTCAGATTGGCTCAAAATTTATTAAGAATTTATGTTACCATAAATTTAATTCAATTGAAAAGGTGATCAAAATGCACATCAAATTTAATACTATAACCCATAAAATAACTATTACAACTAATTTGGCTTATTAAAAAGGAACTAGTAAATAGGCAAAGAGTGATTTTATATTCGGTTCAAGGATCTGCGTAGCTACCAATCGTTTTCAGAGTTCCACAAGGCTCAATATTGGACCCAATACTTTTTACGCTACATATATAGTAATGGTCAACCGTCACAGGGTTATAAAATTCATCTTTTCGGTGCGATGTGCCAATCAAATTTGGTGCTGTGTATCAGGCAAATTTAACAAATCACGATCTAACCACAAAACTGTTCAAGTAACAATTTGAAGTTTTATTACGTTCTACTAGTGGTTTTCATGATCAATTCCATAAAACCACTAATAAAACTATGAGCTCCACCAGAACATTCTGATGACCGCTATAAAACTGCCTTCCGACCAAGTGGCCCACCCCTCAGAAGGTTTTCATAACTTCTATAAGAAGCACTTTTGTGCAGGCATTAATGCCGTTCCGTGAAGTCACACTCAGCATATTACTACTGGTGTGGTCTACCGGAAAGGTGAGAATTTCGTCATAGGTAATAAGATAAAATGTGGAATGCACATGTTCCGCTCATTTTTAACTTACAGAGGCTATACGTTTTGTGGTCTTGTGTATGTGTGTATCTACATTGTGATCGTCCATGTAATTTACAAATGGCGTCATCTTTATATTGCTGTGTGAATACTGATAGTGATAGTCAGTGACTCTCAGACAATCAAAGTGACCAACAGCAAAAACAGACGGCACACAAACCGTGCTAGAGATACTAGCAGACATTTACCGCAAAAGCTCGTTTTCTCAGACTACTTAAAACAGAAAAAAGTGACACAATTAAATGTAGAAAGTTAAAAAACAGATAAAATTAGGACCAAACAATCACTATCAGTATTCACACAGCAATATTAAGAGGACGCCATTTGTAAATTACATGGACGATCACAAAGTAGATGCACACATACACCCGACAACAAAACGTACAGCCTCTGTAAGTGAAAAATGAGTCATTCTCAACCGTGGTTCTTTTTCAAGAGCCGTTCGATTGAACGCTCTTTTCTGTGAACCGGTTCACTTGCACGGCTCGTGAGCGTTCGCCTATCTCTAGTGCGAAGCCAAATACCTCTCTTGAGCAATTCCTACTTACCTTTTCGTCAACAATCCGTTTATCGAATCCGTGACGAATTCAGGAGCCGTCTGCACGTTTCTCGGTCTGGGACTGCAGCTCTCCAATCGTCAGCAACGCCCGTTCAACAGGCACGGGGTTTGCCTCGAAGCCGGCGGCCTCTGTCGGGTTCTCTGCTGAAAATTGTTTTAGCTGGTCTCTCGTCCGGCATTCTTGCTACGTGGCCAGCCCGTTGTAACCTGCCGTGTTTTAACCGCTTCACAATATCCGCATCTTTGTAGGCTTTGTATATTTCATGGTTCATGCACCTGCGCCACACCTCTCCTTCTTGTCGCCAAGTATTGATCGTAGGATCAAACGCTCAAAAACACCAAGAGCTCGTTGGTTGCTCCTCTTCAACGTCCACGCTTCACATCAAGGAGAACACTGAGATTACTTACATGATCCACTCTCCTAAGTTACAACCCGTCTACATGATAATCGAACAAAACTGGCTTTGAAATACGGCGAAGCGTCATAACCTCACACTTGGCAATACTGATTACGAGCCAGTCTGTTCGGCACCTGCCAACGAAAGCATTCTGCTTGGCCTGCCGCTTTGAACTACCAGATACAATTTAAGGTCGCGATGTGGAGGATGCAAGTAACAAGATGACATCGTTGAAGAACAGCATAAATAACAAGGGTCCCATATTGCTTCCCTGCGAAACTCCTGAATTCTTAATAAATTCCGAAACCGTGCATGCACTGAGCTTAACGCGTATGAGTCTATCGCAAAGGTACGAGCTCAACCATTCAACGATTCGACACATAACGATTATATAGAAGGATACTGTGACCAATACGATCGAAAGTTGCTTTTAGATCGGTGTAAATAACATCGATTTGTGCCTTCTGCTCCATATGCGATGTACACGATGAACTGGATTCTAGCAAGATCAGCAGATTGTAGTACAAACGGCGTGGGTGTAATTCTTCGTACGGGAGAGCATGACGCCACTCTCTACAATTTCGAATAGTTTAGAGTCAGATGATCCGAATTGGATTAGCGCCAGTGTTGAAAAATTCATAGCAACAGAAAACTCAATGAGATTTCAAGTACAAGAAATTTAACTTTGATCACAAGCGTAAAACTCACATACGAATTTCTCTCGCTATTACACGCGATGTCTCTGTTGCTATGCGATGTGAACCAAATTCAGCTGTGAGAATTATGCATTCTTCCACAGCTGGCATTTCATACAACGAACCAGAGAGCGAAAGAGAATTAACCGCCAGAGAAAATAGCAGCAGCGATAACCATGAGATTCATGAATTAAGATGGCAAACATATTGGCGGAATTTACATTTTTCCTTCGCGGGAATCGACATTTTCTTAACTAGAAAGTAACAAGCCTTATAAGATTTAGATAAACAAGTAGTTTTAATGTGTTTTTTAGTTTAACTTTACGATTTATTTAGAGATTCATTCCCTCACGCTCACTCACAGTTACGTATCGCATGAGAGAATGCCTATGCTGTTCAACAACGAATTTGTATGTATATGTGTATAGTTCCGGGTATCAGTTGAAGCAAAGCAGAATATGATCAAACGGGAAGAAATATGTGTGAGTTTTGTGCTTCTTGCCAAGAAAGCAGAAAAACTCACGCGCCCCTCGCCAAGGGCGCTAGCTCGAGTGTAGTGAGCGTATGTCAGCCTAACTGTAAAAAATAATAATTTTCGAAGGAACACTGATTTAAGAAACTAGGATGCACCTAATCAGCTCTTCGTCAGGGCCGCCACAATGTCTTTGATTTGATAAAAAAATGTCACAATGTAGTCTAGGTTCAGAATTTGGTTCAAAATCTGATCCAAAATTTGGTTGCTGGTTTTAAAACTAATTGCAAATGTGGCCCAAAATCTGCTCCAGGTCCAAAATCTGATCAAAAAAGTGGTCCAAAATAACCAAGACTTAATCAAAATTTGATAAAAATGTGGTCCAAAATCTGGTCTAGAATCTAGTTCAAATCTGTTCCAAAATTTGTAACGAAATCTGGAACAATTTTAATTTTAATGAAGAAATGTGGTCTGGTCTAAATCCAAAATAGTGTCCAGTTCCAGAATCTGGGCCAACACTTGATCCAAAATCTTGATGCTGGTTTAAATTTGATCAAAAATGTGGTCCAAATCTGATAAAAATATGGCTCAAAATCGTGTCTAGAATTTGATGCTGTAGCTATAGATCCAAGATCTGGTTCAAATCCAGAATATGGTCCAGGGTCAAAATGTGATCAAAAATGTGGTTTAAAGTCTTATCCAAAAGCTGGTCCAGACCTGAGAAAAGCGTGGTCCAAAAGCTGGTCCATAATCTAACGCAGGTTTGCAATCTAAGTCCAACTTTGTTCCAAAATCTGCAACAAAAGTTGATAAAAACGTGATTTAAAGTCTAATCCAAAAATTGGTCCATACCTGATAGAAAAGTGGTCCAGAATGTGGCCCAGATCAGGTTTAAAATCTGGGTCCAAAATATGGTAAAAAACTGATCAAAAAAGTGGTCCAAAACAAGGTCCACAATATAGTCCAAATCTGTTTCAAATTATGAAATAAAAGTAGATAAAAAGTGTGGTCCATGTCCAAAATAAGGTCCAGGTCTGTAAGCTGGTTCAGTACCTGATCCGAAATCTGGTTGGTTGTCAAAAAACTGTGTCCCAAAATCGGCTCCAAGCCCAAAATCTGGCTTAGAAAAAATCTGATCAAAAATGTGGCCCTTACTCTGGTTTATAACCTGGTCCAGTTGTAGAATCTGGTCCAAAATTTGATCCAAAGTCTGGTCCGAAATCTGATAAAAAAAATGTAGACCAAAATATGGTCTAGGTCCAGAATTTGGTCCAGGTTCTGGTTTTGGTCTGGTTTGTGATCTAGTATTTGACCCAAGACGTGATCTAAAATATGGTCCAAAATATGTTCCAAATTCTAGTCCAAATCTGTTCCAAAATTTGAAACAAAATCTGATTAATAATGTGGTTTAAAATTTAGTTCAGGTTCAAAATCTGGTTGTTTGGTTGTTTGAAATTTTATCAAAAATAATAAACTTGGAAGGAACACTGATTTAAGAAACGTAGGAGTGCTTAATCGGGTCTACGCCATGGGCGCCACAATGTCAAGCTACGACTCTGTCTGTACCTTTTTATCAACATATTCCCTTCGGATGCTAATCACGGTGGCAGTTTGTGCAAGATTTGAAGCTTGCACGAGCGCCAGCGGCGCTAAAAAGATTTTATTTTGTTTATTTTTATTTTTAATGAATTTAGGTTCAGTGTTTTGCCTAAATGTTACCCACACATAGACCTAAAAAATAAATAAAGATTGTGGATTTCTAATTAGTTTTACTCAAGTATAATTTTTAAAATTAAAATATCTAAAAACATGCAAAAAGAAACCCCGCACGACGGTACCAGCCAGTTCAAGAGCAACCGTTGCGATGGGAGCACTCGATTATTCAATCAATTTAAATTCGAATTGCTTGCATCCTTACTGATTCTACAATCACAGAGCAGTCCGAGCAGGGTATGCTGTAACTATTGCTATCGAGAAATTCCTGAATAATTAATCTAACTTGCAATCAAATTCGAGACAAATGAAAGGCATATTAACGTTGGCGTTGCTGGAAGGATTATGGCGCACAGCTCAAAGCGATAATTCTTTGATGTTTATTTGTGTCCGATTGATTTTAGCCAATTATATTGACTTACGGTTCACTCCTTAATTCTGTTTTATCATACTGAAAGTGGGCGCTGGAAGTTTGCATTCTTCAGTAGCTTGAATTAGAGTGTTGGTATTACTATTTTCGGTCGAGATTTGGCCTTCTCTTTCAAAGCAGACATAAAGCTGTTTTGTTAGCTTTGTTTTCTTTTCAGAAGTTATTGTTTGCTGCTTGAAATGAAATTGAATTAAAAATCGAATCCAGCTTATTCGGTTAATTTACTTGTGAGTGGGTGCAGGTGATGGGGATGAGACATTCCAGGAAGTTCGTCAACCTTTAAGAAACTTTAGTTTAAAATTCCGGAAAATGTCTAAAAAATTAAAAAATTAAATAAACGCACAGAAAACATTATTTAACGTAAAGCGTTGCATAGCATAGCATAAGCACGCTATATTTCGTAGATTGCAAGCTAATGAACTTTGATTCCTACTCTTACTGCTTGTAAAACAGTGTTTGGAAATAATACTGTTCCAGTGAAAGTTGTCCTAACATTGCCTAACAGTCGCTATTGTTAGTCACGCCCATCTTTATTACATCTTGGGAAAATGGAGAGGAACTGATGAGGCAGTATTTATTTTACGGAATGCCCGTGATTGAGCGACTACAACATTACTTATCATCAAGTAAACGAATAATTGTTGACTGAAGTTTTTGGACCGTCTTAGTAGAATACGAAACCTGGAGTTCGAAAACAGACACTGAGGAAGCCTGCAAGTCGTAGGCGAAATACGTATCTGTCAAGAATAAAATATACATAGTAGAATTAAATTGGATAAGTTTTCTTCTTATTTAATTTCCAAAAAAATTGTTTTTATTGAATGGTTATATTTGTCTTTCTATAACACTCAATGCTTTCACTAATTAATGCTGTAAATTTTGGTTAGTGTATACTGAAATTCGCATAATTAAACAATATTTTTATACTCGATATATGTACTAAAAGCTAACGAACTGAAAAGCTTAAAACATACGCAAACGTGCTTGTAGTTGGATAGAATATTGAATAGCAATAAATCAACCAAACGAAACAATTTTAAAAAAATATACGCTAGATGTGTCTTTCGATTGTCAATTTATTCTCCGCATTCAACCCCCGTCAGGCATCCCGTCACTCAGTTGTCAGGGTTAACCCTTGACTACTCGGTGAAAGCAAAACTCCGAAACCACAGTTGGTAGGTACTAATCCATATTGACGAGATGACTCGACAACTGCCTGGCAGTATAGCCGACTTGTGTGGTTTACTTTCGCGGCACAAAGCGAGAGAAAAAAAAATGTGAATGTACCGTTTCCTCCGTTTGTTGGAAAGACTACCCGGATAGAAATGCATAACGAATATTAATGTAAAAACATTACGGTTACTGTTTACACCACTTTATGCTGTAACATCACTGTACCGCTCTTGGAAAAATTTTCATATAATTCGCCAACAATGCAAATTGTTTCGAAGCAAATGGCCGCCGGAAAGCATCTCTATCTAAGGTCCAATCCTTGGTAGGTTAATTTATTTGTAGACACAAATTGTGTCTCTTTCTCCGTCTACTGTAGAAACCACCGATCGAGATGTTTAATCTAATTCATTTTGCTGACGGGACGACGACACTATGCAGGCGCTTGCGACTTACGCGATTCGTCTGTCAGCCAGTGATGCCAGATCTATGGATTTAGGAATTTTCTACGGACCTACGGATCGAGTGCTCAAATCTACGGATTTTCATAAACTTTGCGGAAAAGATTGAAAGTTTCATTTAATGACAAAAAGTACGTGTACGCTACATGCAATGAATAATATCCCGAAATGCATAACTTTATTCTTTCTGATAGAAAGAAGCGAATAGTAAACTTTTCTTGAATGTGTACTAAAATTGGAAGATTTACTTTATTGTTGTTAATAAAAACCAGCATTATTCGCTTTGACGGCAGATATTTATAGTAATACTGATATTTTCCTGGTTGAAGTGCGGCAAAATGGCTAAATATTTTATTTTGACGTAGGACTACGTCTTTCAGGAAAGTAGCTGGTATGGGGTGTCATTCCAAAAAATCTTTCTCAAAAAGTGGTCAGGTTTAGAACGCTTAGCTTAGTGGTTTCCCGAACGATTTTCAATATTCTTACACCAATCGATTGGAAAATCATCTAAGAATTGGTCCAAGTGAAGAAAAGTATGGATTCTTGATGTTGAACTATTGAAAAATTGAAAATGATGAGCCCATGTTTTACCAGAATCCTGGCTTCGTGATTGGTTGGAAGATTCGTTGATCTAAACCTATACCAGTTTGATATCTGTGCTTGAGAAGTAAGCCAAAACAAGTGACAAAGTTTCCTCATTTCAACAAGATTTCTTAACACCGCGATTCAACCTAGACCATTTTGATGTCTTTGCTTGGGAAGTACGCCAGAAAGAGTGACAAAGCCCCCTCGTGCTAACAGATTTCTTACGAACGCGATTAAACCTAGTCCAATTTGATATCTGTGTTGGAAAAATGTGCTATAGCCAGGGATGGTTCGATCACTTTGACTCAATTTTGATTCATTTGACACTACCGTCTCAGCCGAGCAAAATTTGACAAATTGACGGATGGGACATTTGTAGATAATAACTAGATCTACAATTTTGCTAAATAAAGTGTTGCTGCAACTTTTGTAGTTACGGCGCTACAATGCTAGTACCTCTTTAGTAACTAAATGAACGTTCATTTAGTTACTAATGATGTACTAGCATTGTAGCACCGTAACTATAAAAGATACAGCAACACTTTATTCAGCAAAATTGTAGATCTAGTTATTATCTACAAATGTCCCATACATCAATTTGTCAAATTTTGCTCGGTTAGGACGCTACTGTCAAATGAATCAAAATTGAGTCAAAGTGATCGAACCATCTCTGGCTATAGCTGTAGTGTACGGTTATAATACGACTCTGTATGAATACGCATGCTTGCCGTTTCATTAGAAGTGTAGTGAAAAGATGTGCTGTTGATAAAATAGGATTGAATTGGTAAAATCCCTTCAACGTGTGGAACCATGGGTAATAAAAACAATCTTTAATTTGTGTAAGATAGCAGGAAAGCAATAGTTTGTGTTCTTGATTTTGTTAATTTTGTTTCCAAATGCACATAGAAGTAACTCTGAAATCTTTTGAGGATTAAACGTACGCAATATTACTACTTTGATAAATGTTACATGCAACGCATGTAGCATGTACATATGTTGCATATAGCATGTATACATGAATAAACGAATGATTACAAGCCTGGATACATGCTACTATCACAACAAAGACAACAAAGAGACTTACAAAGTCCTGCGTCACCTATGTAGGCGGTCGGGTCTTGTACACAACCCCTCTGATTTTTTTCCCACATTTTGGCAGTTGCGTAATTTGATTTCTGTAGTGCGACAGAACTTCAAAATCAAGCGAATAAGCGAATTTTAATCAAGTAGATGGAATCCTTATTCAATATGCTCTTTTTACGCGACAAATAAAAATTCTTGGACCTTCAGAAAGCGATGAAAAGATGACCAAAATAAACAGAAAAGACAACGAAACGCTGGCAAAAGACGGCGAAATGTTGACGAAAATGTGAATAGAAGTCAATGGAACTGTGATGAAAAGATGGTAAAAATACGATAAAAGACGACAAAAAACCTGCAACAAAAAACACGACAAGAAATGGGAAAGAGACATTAAAACTGTCAAACAGTCGATAAACCATACAAAAAAGACTACAAAAAAATGGCGAATATACGTCGTCAAAAAACGCCGGAAGAACAACGAAAAGACAAAAAAAATACAACAATTTTGTTGGCTTAGTAACAAACAGGATGAGAGATGATAAAAAGATGACAATGAAAATGAAGAAAAGGCGGCAAAATGTCATAAAATGAAAATACGATGGAAAGATGACAAAAAAATAGAAAAAGTCGATAAAAATGTAACAGAGAAATGACAATGACATGACGAATACGGAGAAAAGGCAATAAGGAGAATACAAAAAGACGGATAAGTGGTTCCGAAAAAACAACGATAATATAACGACCAGACAATGCAAGGTAGCGAAAAGACGATGAAAGAACGATGAAACGACAGCAAATAATAGACAAATCGGCAATGAAATGCCTGCGAAAAGATATGACGAAGTAGTGAAGACAAGTAGGCGACAAGTTGAAAGACGACGAAAATACGGTTAAAAGACGCCAAAACGTTACAAACAGTGACAAAATTGCCAAAAAAAGCTTTACAAAACGACGAAAAGACTGTAAATAGATGTAGCCTTTAGCTAAAGGTATAAGAGAAACAATTAAAAGTCTGCAAAACAGTGACAGGCTATGCCAAAAAAGTCACTAATAACGATGCCATCAAACCAAAAACGCCACAAAAAGCAATAAAAAATGACATACAAATCAGTGAAAAGAGACAAAAAGGCGATGATAGAATACCCAATTACGAAAAACGACCAACAAACGTTAAAAGACAACAAAACAACGAGAGGTCAACGCGGTGTAGTGGTTAGCATTCACATCTCTCACGTCGAGGACTCATTGTTAATTTCCATGCAAAAATCTACGAAAAAAGACAAAAACGAAAGAACAATTTTTTGGCCAAATTTCGTAAATTCCGCTGTTTGAATTTCCATTTCTACTTCATGCTAGAAGCGTTAACTCAATTCGTACACTCATTTTTCAAGTTTTTTAGACTGTAGAGCCCACAGACAATTGATTTTATAAAAAAATAACTCATATCTTACCAATTATTTTTTTGCACCCCGATTTTTGAAGCCAATTTCCAAGGGGGGGAATGATTTGCAATGGCCTAATTATATTAATACAAATAAAAAATTACAAGAAGATCAAATAACGGCGGAAAAGCTGACAAAGTACACAGCAAAACAAAACAAAAACCAAAAATTAAAGACAAAATACAAAATAACCAAACGACGAAAAATGAAAGAATTCGGAAAAATAAAGGCTAAAGGCGAATGACGAAAGTCAAAATTATGCGTTCTTGAATAGTATAGAGGAAATTTTAAAAGTATCATAAACTAATTCGATTCAAAAAAGGATTAATTTGTTTCAAATGCAATCAAGAATACCTATGCGATAAAAAATGTCACTTTTCAGCAAAACTGAAAAACACTTTACATGAAGAACAAATGTCGGTCAAACGCCAAAAAGTTTGATTTAAAATTTGATTTAGTTTTATAATTATACCCCTTTCTTCGGTGATTAAAACACAGCAAAACTACGGATTTTTTTTCAGCAAAACCTGGCATCACTGCTGTCAGCGTGTCAGCCGCGATTCTCAATGCGGGTGTTCGGGGAAAGGCCCCGTTTCTATGGAATAGACCAACCTCGTTGTTTTTATGTCTTGACTTAGAATGAGGTCAGGCATACAATTAAGTTTTTATAACGGTAGATTTTACAATTGACGGAGGGAACGATAGAAGACAGTACTGAAACAAAGAGTCGATAGGATCTATCGCCCTTTTATCTTGACAATAAACTAAAAAATCTAACAGATTGAAACCAGGCGTCAAGAGGAAAGAGCGGAATTTGTTTATGTAGGTGTACTGACCTCTAGTATTTTCCTAATATGAGTGATGAATGCAGCTTGAAAATCATAATAGTTCGAAGTCTGTCAAAATCATGGTCATCATATAGTATCTTTTCAAAAACATAAAATACTAATATTCCGAAAGCCTACAATTTTATTTGCAGAATTTACCTTAAATTTCATTGTAACTTCATTGTAAAATAGTGTAAAACTTACAGTGAATGTACCACAAAGCTCACTGTTTTTGGTTTTTATTTGTTTGGGAAAAAGCCAAAAAAATTAGTGTAACAGCCCGCATAGAAATGCATAACGAATATTAATGTAAAAACATTACGGTTACTATGAATTTTACTGTTTACAACACATTATGCTGTAACTTCACTGTACCGTTCTTAGAAAATTTTTCATATTAATGTAAAAACTTTACGATTACAATGAATTTTACTGTTTCCAACACTTTATGCTGTAACTTCACTGTACCGTTCTTGGAAAATTTTTCATATAATTCGGCAACAATGCAAATTGTTTAGAAGCAGGAAATAATCTCTATCTAAGGTCCAATCCTTGGCAGGTTGAGTTATTTGTAGACACAAATTGTGTCTCTTCCTCCGTCTACTGTAGAAACCACCGATCGAGAAGTTTAATCTAATTCGTTTTACTGACGGGACGACGACATTATGCAGGCGCTTGCGACTTACTTGTTCGTCTGTCAACATATTAGCCGCGATTCTTAACGCGGGTGTTCGGGGAAAGGCTCCGTTCCTATGAAATAGACCAACCTCGTTGTTTCTACGTCTTGACATCGAATGAGGTGTCAGGCATATAATTAAGTTTTTATAACGGTAGATTTTACAATTGAAAGAGAACGATAGAAGACAGTAATAAAACAAAGAGTCGATAGGATATAACAGATTGAGATAAGGCGTGAATGGGAAAGAGCGGAATTTGTTTATGTAGGTGTACTGACCTCTAATACTTTCCTAATATGAGCGATGAATGCGGCTCGAAAATCATAATAGTTCGAAGCCTATCAAATTCATTATATCTTCAAAAACATGAAATACCGTAATTAATCAGCCGGTTTTGTTTTGTCCTAATAATCCGAAAGCCTACAATTTTTTTTGCAGAACTCACCTTAAATTTCATTGTAACTTCGTTGTAAAACAATGTAAAACTTATAGTGAATGTACCACAAATTTTACTGTTTTTGGTTTTTATTTGTATGGGAAAAAGTCGAAAAATTTAGTGTTACATCACTTAATCACCCCCTTATTCGCTGTAAAATTGGCGGTTTCCATTAAAATTTACTGTGAAAACAGCGGTATTCATGGTAACTTCAGTGTAACTTTTACAAAGATTTTCACTGTTTCAATGTGGTTTTTCGAAGTTTTTCAATGTTTGTAACAGTGAAATTTAATGTTTTTTTGCTAACCATTTTTATTCGGGAGCACTTAATCACTCCAGTATTCGCTGTAAAATTGGTGGCTTCCATTAAAATTTACTGTGAAAACAGCGATAGCCATGGTTACAAAGATTTTCCCTGTTTCAATGAGGTTTTTCGAAGTTTTTCGATGTTTTGTAACAGTGAAATTTAATGTTTTTTCGCTTTACATTTTTATTCGGGTACCCACCTGTACCCGAGGTCCATTATAGGTAAAGGGTCCACTATAGGTTAACTTACCCTCTATTTTACGCTGAACGCCAATTAAGACAATTAGCTGGGGAAAGCAGTTGGAAACAACGAATATTGGAAAGTCAAATTTAGTCAAATTGGTGGGGAATCGATTGCATTCAATTGGCACACTATCTAGATGCTACCCAAGTAGCACATTTTTGACCCTTTAATAGCAGCAACTTGTTTATGACTAGAATTAGTCGTATTTCGGTTGTTACAACTATTTTCTAATTACTGTGCTAGTAGGGTACCACTATCACTATCGGTCAGATTCATCAACTCAACCGTTAAACAGAAAATAGTGTCACCCGGGATTGGTTTCTGTGGTTAGGTTTATGCTTAATGTCCATTATGCCCAATGTATTTATGCCTAACGTCCATTATGCCTAGCATCCGTATGCCTAATGTCCGTATAGGGTACACCCCATTTTACAGGTTGCGGAGTAATGCTTTCAAAATGAAGTCGAATATTTTTTAGAACCGTTATGGAAACGAGTTCCACTTACTAACATTGGAACTTTATGAAGAATTCATCAAGAATCCTTAAGAACTATTTATCAACGTTATCAATCAATTCAATGCCACGAGTTTAGAACTATACCGCTACTGCTGCTACTACTGATACTGCTGTTCCACACAAAATTTCATTCGTCTATAATTGATTTTGCTGATTTCATGTTGGATAATCAAATATCATCATAATATTATTGCATTACAGGGTAAATCAAATTGTTAGCGTTCACCGACCGCAAACAATATTCGCACCTAAATCAAACAACAAACTGCTGTGCAGTGGCACTGCCCAAAAAGACTGCTCAGCGGAGTGACCCGGATTTGCTCTACCGCCGGCCGCTTGCTTCGGACCCAAACTGACCTGCCACCATTATAGTCGCACCGATCGTTCCGATTCATCAACATCACGAGATTATATCGTTATTGCCTCCATAGTCAGAATGCGAATGGAGAGAAAAAAAAACCATTTCCGATTGACCTTTCCCTTGCTCAGGAGGCTCAGGGGAAATTCTTATTATCCTCTCCCCGGTCGGTTGATGGCATCGTTTGATGCCTGACGGGTGGTCGCCCACGAAGATGACTCCATCGTCCGTTTCGCTCGCCAACAATAAATCTCCGTTGCCATTCCCATCCCGATCGACCGGGAGCATCCCCACGGAGATTGCCGAATGCTTTCTGCTCAATAAAGTTCGTATGCTTTTGAATAAATCAGTTCAAAGTGGCCACAGACTCACACTCACACACTCACACACACACAGCGTGTGCCATGTTTTGGGTTTTGGGCATGCTTCTCGATGTCGTCGGAACAAGCTGCGAGCCAAAACCCAAGTAGTAGAAATAGATAAACCTAATAATCCGATATGATGATGATCATTTCAATAAAACAACAATCGGAATAATTTCCACCACAAACCGGAGGAGATTCCGGCAACGACGCAGCGGCACCGGTCAATACGGTACGTGCTAGGAATGTTTGATCAAATTTGGACCTCGGATGAATCTCGTCTCGTGTTTACTTTGGGTAGCATCATGCTGTGAATTTTCGACAGAATCCGAACGAACGCCAGGATATGGTTTTTAGTGGAAGAAAATACCAGGCAACACATGAGTGGGCGGTGTCTACGTTCTGTTAACTTTCCAGCTGAAAATGGATTAAAACACCCAACATAAATAATGTCGGTTTCTTTTAAAGCGAGAATTTTCCATGTGCGAAGATGATATTAATAATACTCGTTCCTTAGCCTTTTGATTCGAACCGTAGATCCGGTTTGCAAGTGAAAGAACCGAACGGATGGAGTTCTATGGAAATTTATGATGAAAATATTCGCTAAATTTTCCGAGCTGCTGTCTAATCTTCAGTGGCGAGCGGGTTGCCTAGAGCTAAAAAAGACACCCACCAATGCAAGACTGGAAGTGGGAAACGGAACGAGCCGAGCCGAGCCGGTTCGGGGTAACATTTTCTTATTCCCACCCCGGTTCGGTTGAACTGGCCAGGCCAGCAACAGCAAGGGTGTAGATCGTATCAAATGATGCTGATAAGTTTGGCAATTTATTTAACCACTGCAAAAGTTTGGAATGGAAAATCAATTAATGTTTCGGAATCGAAACAGAAGAAGATAGAGCGAATTAACAAATCGAAAAAGACTCTAGAACATTAATATTAACCTCTGGCAGTTCTTAATTAGATAAAATTAAATTACTCTGCGTTAAAAAGGCATACATGGCAAATGCATGTTTTCAGTTTTCTTTTAGGTGATACATTCCACGCGTTTTGATTTGAAATAGAATTTGACTGCTCCGGGCTGGTAAGAGTCACTGTTAGGCAGAATTCCCCGGAGTTTGGTCTTATTATAAAAACAGGAAACGAAACCCACAGAAGAATCATCAAGAGATAGTCTAGATAACGATTTTTCTCACTGCCAAGCTCGAAAACGATTCCATTGTTTGAAGATGAATGTCCGGGTAAACTCAACCGTATGCTTTGTTTGTTTTGAGGAAACATAATCCCTTAAATCGATCCTCATGGCTAGCTCTCGAAATAGAGCTGAAAATTCAGTATTCGAATAATTTATCTCATAGTGTGTATGGTTGCTTGTATAAAAAGGAAAACCGATAAAAAAACTCGTCAATTCGTTGGTTCTGAAATAACAACTTCCTACAACACCTACAACAAATATTTTCATCAAACATCGACAGTAAAATAATATTCTTGAGGAAAAAATGTATTCGAGGAAAGCTAAACAAAACAATTTATCAAAATATTCATTCAATTTTATCGCAAAGCACGATGCCAACCAACCAACCGGTGTCGATCGTAAACTCAGCAGGACAGATTGAAGCAGAAACAACCGCCATTCACCACGATTGAAAAGGCATTTTCTTTTTACTCCCTTCGCCGTTCGCTAAAGGCAAATAGAAGCCAAACGTCACAAGTCAATCTGCTCGAATGGTGGCCATTTTCCGCGACTTGTACGGCGTTTTGTAGTTGGATAGTCGTGACAACCCGCATTCCGCTTATCGACCGTTCGGCAACCAGAAAACGAATTGATGATTTACGCTGCTCCATTGCCCCCCTTAACTCTATCCTTCGTTCGGAACGCTGCGCTGCACCGAAAAAGTGTACACAGTATCAATGTGATTGTTATTGATGCGGAGCTGCAGATTAGAAAATGTTTGGTTCCATCCTTCTCATGCACCTCGGTGCCATTTCCGTCTGCGTGCACCATCGTCCTACACACACGCGCGCGCTGTCGTCATTTTCAATCAACGCGCTCGGAAAATTCACTTTCCGCCGAAGGGCCAAACAAGCTCGAAATTCTGATCCATCATCCACCACCAGGCGCACCCATCCCATCTTGGGGACGCTCATGGAGGTCGCACGACTTTCAACGGTTCGGTGAATTTACCGTAATTGAACTTTCATTAATCGAGCGACCCCTTGCCGGATCGAGTCAGAACTATTCAATAAGGTGTGATGCGGGCACGGACGAAAGCAAAAAAAAAATGCCACTCAAAGCACAAAAAAGTTTTACCATCGATGTTGGCACAACCCGGGCAGAACTTTCATCGGTGTTGATTGTTGCTAACAATTTTCAACGCTTGCGGCCCGCTTGCGAGGACGCTCGACGTTAGCATTGGTGCGCTCTAGCGTCAAATAACTTCATTGCGTTGTTCGAGGTTTTGCAGCTCGTTTCTGCCTGCAGGTTCGAGCGGGAGAGAAAGCGTGGAAGCAACGCTATGCGCTACTGTTTATTGCAATTTGCGATGTAGAACAAACATCGATTGGGGTTTGTCGCCGAGGACGAAATTTTGCTCCAATAACAGCACGCCACAAGGGTCAATGAAAAAAGATGCGAGACGGGAGTGAGTCGCGAATTTGCCAGAGCACGCTTTAAAGTGGAAAAGCTTAAGAGATTAATAACATTGAAATGGAAATACTAACATCTGGCAGCAATTTCCAAGATTGTATTTATTCCAAATTCATTCAAAATTCAAATTTCGAATTCGGATTTTACCAATATACTGAATTTCTAATTGCAAACAACGAATTTTAAGGTTTGAATTTTCAATTTTCGATTTTTATGTCTGACTTTAATAGGGTGGCATGCTGCGAAAATAAAAATTATCGTGACAAATGCGTGTCGCCTATGTTGCCAAAATCGAAACCGTGCCAAAATCAAGCCCTTTTTCGATATGAAAAAATTTAATGTAAATCCTTTAGAAATTGACTAAATATCATTAATCAACGATTGCAACCATTTTATGTTTAAAAAGTCCGACAAGAGCTACCCGTACGGTGCAAATAAGTTATTGGCCCCCTGCGGTAAGACGTAGTCCTACGGCAAAAAAATATTATTGTTCGAAACCACATAATTTTTTTTCATAAACATACTGAGGGCATCATTTCTTCGTCATTTAAAGCATGTATGCGGAAATTGGTTGATATTTAAGCATATTTTTGGAAGTGAAATATCTTGTGTTGCCAAAAACGAATACTTTTGTTACCAAAATCGAGGCATGCCAAAATCGAAACCCAACTGTATTCTGTTTTTGTTTTTCGGTTTTCGTTTTCTGTTTTCCTGCTTTTCTGGTTTTCTGTTTTTGTAATTTAACTTTTCGATTTTTATGTTTTTATTTTTCTGATTTTTGTTTGTGTTCGATTTTTATGTTTTTCTATTTTTTCTGCATTTTCAGTTTTTTTTCCATTTTTTGTGTTTTTCTGATTTCTGTTTCCGATTTATCCGTTTCTTCTGTTTTTGTTTCTATGGTTTTCAGTTTTCTGCTTTTCTGTTTTTCTGTTTTCCTGCTTTCTGATTTTCCGTCTTTCTGTAGTTGTTTTTCGGTTTTTCTGTTTTCCTGCTTTTCTGGTATTCTGTTTTTATTTTTCGGTTTTGGTTTTCTGTTTTCTGTTTTCCGTTTTCTATTTTCTGTTTTCTATTTTTTCTGTATCCTGTATTCTGTTTTGTGTTTTCCGTTTCTGTTTTTGTTTTTATGTTTTCACACTTTTCTGGTTTTCTGTTTTTCTAATTTTGCTTTTAGATTTTTATGTTTTCATTTTTCGGGTTTCTGTTTATACTGTTTTTTATGTTTTTCTGTACTTCTGTTTTTTCTGTTTTTTCAGTTTTTTCTGTTTTTTCTGTTTCCTGTTTTCTGTTTCCGGTTTATCTGTTTTTCTGTTTTCCTATTTTCCTGCTTTTCTGCTTTTCTGTCTTGCTGTAGTTGTTTTTCAGTTTTTCTGTTTTGTGTTCTGTTTTTGTTTTTCTCTTTTCCTGCTTTTCTGTTTTTGATTTTCTGTTTTTCTATTTTCCCGCTCCTCTGATTTTCTGTTTTACTTTTTTTGTTTCTCGTTTTTTATGTTGACGTAGGACTACGTCTTTGTTTACTATACTGGGAATGGGTAGCACTTTGTGAAAATGAAAATAGAAGTGTAACGTTTGAATGAAAGATTCAAATGCTAGTAACTACTAAACCACTGAACGAAACTGAACAATTTATATGTCGTTGGATAGATCAAATGACCAGCAATTTTATAAGGTGGTAAGAGAACAATGGGCGTAAAAGGGGGGGGCTCCTATACAAATGAAACACAAATTTCCTCAAAACTCGAGAACTAATCAAGCAAATGAAACCAAATTTGGCATGTGGGGGTTTCAGAAGGCAGGATTTCTTTCTACGGTGTACTGAGACCTCTTCCCCTTCTAAGAGGGGGAGCTCCCATACAAATGAAATACACATTTCCTCATAACTCTAGAACTAATCAAGCAAATGGAACCAAATTGTGGGGGCTTTAGAAGGCAAGAATTTTTTTATGGTCAATTGAGACCTTTTTTAGGAGAGGGGGGGGGGCTCCCATACAAAAAAATATACAAATTTCCTCATAACTCGAGAACTAATCAAGCAAAAGGAACCAAAATTGGCATGTGGGGGGTTTTGCAGGAAAGAAGTTTTTCTATGGTGTACTGAGACTCCTTCTTCTAAGAGGGAGGCTCCCATACAAATGAAACATAAATTTCCTCATAACTCAAGGACTAATTAAGCAAATGGGGCTAAAATTTGGCACGTAGGGGTTTTTGGAGGCAGCAATTTTCATATCATATTTGCGATAAACGTGCTTTGGCTTTAATTTTATTTGTAACCAATGGCCCTTTTAAAGGCCACAAACGAATTAAAGTAAGACTATTCAAGCATGTCAAGCTACGCATAATCATATTCAATACAATAATCTGTAGACTGGTCATTCATTGCCATTTCAACCTTTATGATGCACTCAATTGATTTTTAAAAGAAATTTCTATGTCTGAAAGGTTGCAGGCGTTGTACTTATGAAACCCCGTCCACGGATTTTCAAAGCCACCATTGCATTCAATGAAGAATTGAATCTGAATATTTCGCTCTTCTCTTTTAAACATTCACTTAAACAATGGCACTCACAGATTCTTATAAACATACATATGCCAGAAATGCAGTTTACATTAGTCTTTGATCTGATGATCTGATATAGTCCTACGTCACCATTTCGTACACCCCTTAGGGCTGTATACCTTGTAGTTTTTTTCAGTATTTTTTTTATTTTCTGTTTTCCTGTTTTTCTGAATTGATGTTTTTCTGTTTTTGTTTTTCGGTTTTCTGTTTTCTGTTTTTGCTCTCTATTTTGCGTTTTCACGGGTTATGCAGAAATTTGTTTTTCTTTTGAATGGCAGCCCCCAGACAGGGGAGAGGTCTCAAACCATCATAAGAACGTTTTTCGGCCCCAAAAATCTCAGCATGCCAATTTTTATGCCGATCGGTTCAGTAGTTTCCGAGTCTATAAGTAACATACCGACAGAAATTCTTTTTTATAGGTATAGATTCTTCATTCTCCATTATTCTTTAAATTCTTCACCATCATGCACGATTCTTTTCTTACATTCTTTAATTTCTCTATTCTCTTTTGGATTTTTCATTCTTGATACTTTGACCATAATTCTTGATCTATATTGTTAATTACCCTTTATTTTAATTTTCATCCCCCAACTGAGCACCACCATATTCATTCACCGTTTGGCCGAGTTCGGTATTGATAATCGCGTTCACCAAACCTTTGCCAATTCGGAATGCCTAGTCGTGCTCTTCCAACAAAAGAAGGTTATTTTTGCATTCCTGCGGCAAACTTTAAATAATTCATACTTTAGAAATTCCTCTCATCCGCTATTCATTCAATTCACCACCAACGACCTTCAAGCTTCAGCTTCAGGCTTGTCCGGCACGCTACCGGTTAGCCTCAAAATTAGCCAAAGAATAGAACAAAACCACAACCAGAAAAGCCCTCGGTTCCATAAATCATCATCATCTTCATCATCATCCTCGTCGTCGTCGTCGTCGTCATTCCATCCACCATCAAAGCCGGTAGAAACGAGTTGAAAATGGCTTTTTGAAATGGAAACATGGTTCCTTTTACCACAGCACTTGGAACGGCATCGGTCCTTTGGTTTAACGATCCCTGGTCTGGTCTAGTCTGGTCGGTTTCCAAACCTCAAAATTCTAGCGCCGAGCCGGCCCAGAACGGATTTCTTTCTATTCTATTGATCTGAATGGGCCCACTGGCGAACGGAACGGCAATGGACCATTAGCAATTCAAATATTACTCCACTGGACAGGATTGGGTGTGCAAACGTGGGCGGACGATACATCCGTGCCGTGCGCCTATCTCCTCAGATCGAGGTCCCAAGCCGGGTTTAAGCTGGAAATGATTGAAAGTTTGACAGCGTGTCACACATCCGACATGATAAGACAGGTGAATAAAAATTTATTGGGCAAATGGGAGGAATTGATTTGTTGGAACGGATCCTTTTGAAGCCCATCGACTTTTCACGGAAGGTTAAAGTTTAAAAACTGAGTTGATATGATGGAGAAGAAATGGAATGACAAAAAATCGTCCGCATCCATTCTTTCTGACAAATGGAGACGCATGGTCGGGCACGCGAACAATCATTTTCAACCTGATAAAAATTCCGAGAAAACATCGCCGGAATTTCTAAATTGAACTACAACCATTTCAGCACTACGATCTGATGCCGTGAGTGGAAACACAAAACGCTTTTTCGTATTTTGGTCACCAACCAGGCGAACATTCTTCGAATTGTTACTCGTTTTTATTTGCTTTGTTGCGGAACGAAAACGTCTGTCCGATTTGTTCTCTATTCTTCAGCTCGTTGGAGGAGCAGGTGGACCAAATCTCATCAAGCGCTGGCACTTCCTAGTTTGGTGAAACAAGAAGAAGACGAAGAAGAAGAAGAAGAAGAAGAGCAGCTTAAAATTCATTTCGTAAATTGAATTCTCACTCCTAACCTGCAAGAAGCTGTAATTCTTTTATTCACTGATAAAAGTTGCACCAGCCTAATAGTAAGTGAAAAGTTAAACGTTACAATTTCGACTTTTATCAATATATAAATTAAATAAACCATTCGAAGCATAGCCTTTTTCGTTTCACTTCCTGGGAAAAGCAAACAATAATTCGATCCGGTTCAGCATGCCCGGAACTGATGCTATCTGATCTGAGTTGTAGCGTTGGCCGGTGGACTTTGTTTGGGACTTGTTGAAGAGAAGGTTTCATTCCTTCTCTGGCAACGAAAACCGAGAGCATCATAAAACAGCACTTGAGTTTCGTGCTAAACTTGTGCGGCTCATTTCGAAATTAAACGAGGGCTCTCAGGGCATTCAGGCTGTTTTGAGCCGCAATCGAATGATATTAGAAAGTCGATTAGGTGTCCTTAGTTCCACTTGGATACGGAGACTGCAGTTTATTAGACTGCCAATGAGTCCGTTGCCGGGCGGCCATTCATTCCTTCGATGGGGTGGATTCGGGCGACAGCTGCCAGCCTCCCAGCGACGAAAGTTATGTGTAATTGAAATTGTTCGAAGTGTTTCCTCGATTTGCTGTTGTCTTCGTTTCATCTCGATAGGTAAGAGTGTCCTTTCGCACATTCAGGCCGTAAACTGTACTCAGCTCAGGAAGTGAAAATAACTCAAACAACTGTAAGAAGGTTTGTTTTGTTTGTAATACAATACACCCAATGCTATGTGCACCACAGAAATGGACAGGAAAATGCCGTAGTGTACAACTGCTCGGTTCGGAGAAATTTGCACATAACGATGATGAATTCAATAACTCGCAAAAGTGTCACTCGAAGCACGATAGTCGGTTGCATCACTTTGAAAACCAGTCATAGCTTGTTAAGCTACCAGCAACCGAACTGTTCTCTAAAAGGATTAGCTACACTTCCTTTTCGGAAATTAGTGAAAGTGTTAATCATTCTCATTGACCACGCCTATGATCAGATCAGAGTGAGAAATCTGAAAAAGCGTTAATTCTCGGGTAATTTTTCAAATAGACCTACTATGTGACAATGAGAGATTTTCTTCGCGTCTTCTCTCTTCCGCTTTTCACGACCATAGAAAAAAACCTGATTTAATCCACCTAGTGGTGAAAGGAACCTTTGTTATACGATCTTACTTGCTATTTGAGATAGAAAGCGACACGTTTGGCTTACATGAAATTTTTGGAAATTGAATAAGTTTACAAAATTTGAACCAAATAGAAGCAAATCAGGTTATTTTTTACAATTAAAGTTCTACAGTTCCTAAACATGCAAACATAGAGGTATACTAAATTCAGCAAAGTTGTATATTTTTATTACTTTATAACTTTATAACTTTGTAATACATGAAAAAGTCATACAACAATTACAAGAAGCGTTAGAATAGAAAAACTGGCTTTACACATTCATATATATTAAATAAGATTTTTCTACCTTCACTGAAGAGATAGAAGGTTACTGTGTTCAGCAAAATTTCTTGTAACAATATGCTCTAAAAGTTTGCAGCACACATCAATGTGTTGTATTGAAACTGAAGGAAAATAATTTTTTTATTTCACTTTTAGGGGGATTATTCAAAATTCAAATTCTACCAGACGATAGAGCTTTCAATTTTAAGAAACTCTTCCAAAGGTTCGATAAACTTAAAACCAAGTTTTCCCAGTCAAAACTCTAGTGCGCACGTTTTCTTTGGTTTTGGGCTATTGTGCGCGCAAGTAACCGTGTTATAAAAGTTGGCGCGAGTGTTCGAGGGTTAATATCTTTTGACCGGTAAAACCAATTCTTATGTAATTTTGCATTGTTTGCTTCTTGTGCTCGGCGGTTTTCGGCGAAAATAAATTCAAATTCAAGTGCCAGTCTGTCCGTACGTTTCGAGCTACTTACTGGCTTTCACTCAGAAGCAAACAATTTGAATTGCGGCGATCAACTCAATGGAACAGTAATTTTGCATATATATTCGTAGTGTGAAAACCTCTCGTTTGATATTAAAATAATTGAAATTAGGCAAATTATCTTGGTTAAAATCATTATAAATTATTGTTAATTTTGGTGTGGTGTATTCGATTGCTCATAACTTTCAAATTAAACGTCCAATCAGAAAACCATTCAATAGTGATCTATCCGGCTATATTACCTGCCAAACGAAACTAATAGCTTGTAAATCGGTTTGGCCATCTCTGAGAAACAGGCGTTCATTTGTACCTAGTCAAAACAAGTTTTTCAAGGCTAACTTTTAAACTGCTTGTCCGTTTTCAATAAAACTTAGCAAAATGTTTAGTAATAGTAAGAGCTTTCGTTTGGTACTAATATCGTTAAAATTGGTTGCGTGGTTCCGGAGAAAACCGTGTCACGTAGTTTTCACATTTTTGCTTATAACTTTCAAACGAAAAATCAGACCACGAAACCATTTAATAGTGATATACTAGGCAATAATACCTTTCAAACAAAAGTAATAGCGATCGAATCGGTTCAGCCATCACCGAGTAACAGGCGATAGAAAATTCGGAGCGAACACACATACACACATACACACATACACACATACATACACACACACACACAGACATTGCTCAGTTCGTCGAACCCTATCGATTGGTACATGTGACTCGGCCCTCCGGGCCTTGGATCAATTTCGTGTTTTTCGACCAATTTCTAAACCTTTGTTATATAGTATAACAAAGGTAAAAAGAAAATTTTCAAAACGTTTAGGTAGCTAACTAATGACTCCGGCAACCGATACATGCAAAGCTGGTGTGTTAAAATGCATTAGTATCGCCGTAAAAAGCAAAAGAGAGGAGACACGAAGAGAATCTCTCAACGGTGACTAAAACGGCTGGCTGATGTTCGAGATTATTGAATATTTTCAATTGATGGGCGGGCGTTAAATAACTATGACGAATGTTCCAGAAGTTCTGCTTTATTTTACGTTTGAAAGCACCACTGGTTTTAACTTTTCTTAATTTCTCTTTTTGGGCCTCCATCTTTATTTCAGTGATAACAAAAAATGCTTTGTTTTAAAATACGCTTTGTTTTGTCCATAAAGCGACAGAATATGCTTTTTACTCTCTTTTAAAACCAAAAGGCAAATGTAATGATCTAAAAATAAAAAATAAGAAAACTTATCCAATTTAATTCTACTATGTGTATTTTATTCAATGACAGATACGTATTGATACTGACAGATCGAACAGTTCGAAAACAGACACTGAGGAAGCCTGCAAGTCGTAGGCGAAATACGTATCTGTCATTGAATAAAATACACATAGTAGAATTAAATTGGATAAGTTTTCTTATTTTTTATTTTTAGGTTTCGTATTCTACTAAGACGCTCCAAAAACTTCAGTCAAATGTAATGATGGCATTTGTAATTATAAAACACGTTTATAAAATTCTTTATTGTGACTATGATAAACAAACATCAGTTTGTAATATATTATTGTTTTATCAGACGGTTTTATTAGGGATTAAAGAATAGCTATAAAATTATTTTAAAAGCTCAGAGTTTCTAACTTTACCATTTGACTTTATAAGGTATTAAAAACAGCTTAAAGCAAAAAAAAATATGAACTACCCATGCTTTGCTTTATAAAAATTAGTTTGTAAACTAAGAAGCATGCCAACTTCCGCTACAAAATCGTTATAAATTATCATGAATATGAATATGAATATGAATATGAATATGAATATGAATATGAATATGAATATGAATATGAATATGAATATGAATATGAATATGAATATGAATATGAATATGAATATGAATATGAATATGAATATGAATATGAATATGAATATGAATATGAATATGAATATGAATATGAATATGAATATGAATATGAATATGAATATGAATATGAATATGAATATGAATATGAATATGAATATAAATATGAATATGAATATGAATATGAATATGAATATCAATATGAATATGAATATGAATATCAATATGAATATGCATATGAATATGAATCTGTCTGTCTGTCTGTCTGTCTGTCTGTCTGTCTGTCTGTCTGTCTGTCTGTCTGTCTGTCTGTCTGTCTGTCTGTCTGTCTGTCTGTCTGTCTGTCTGTCTGTCTGTCTGTCTGTCTGTCTGTCTGTCTGTCTGTCTGTCTGTCTGTCTGTCTGTCTGTCTGTCTGTCTGTCTGTCTGTCTGTCTGTCTGTCTGTCTGTCTGTCTGTCTGTCTGTCTGTCTGTCTGTCTGTCTGTCTGTCTGTCTGTCTGTCTGTCTGTCTGTCTGTCTGTCTGTCTGTCTGTCTGTCTGTCTGTCTGTCTGTCTGTCTGTCTGTCTGTCTGTCTGTCTGTCTGTCTGTCTGTCTGTCTGTCTGTCTGTCTGTCTGTCTGTCTGTCTGTCTGTCTGTCTGTCTGTCTGTCTGTCTGTCTGTCTGTCTGTCTGTCTGTCTGTCTGTCTGTCTGTCTGTCTGTCTGTCTGTCTGTCTGTCTGTCTGTCTGTCTGTCTGTCTGTCTGTCTGTCTGTCTGTCTGTCTGTCTGTCTGTCTGTCTGTCTGTCTGTCTGTCTGTCTGTCTGTCTGTCTGTCTGTCTGTCTGTCTGTCTGTCTGTCTGTCTGTCTGTCTGTCTGTCTGTCTGTCTGTCTGTCTGTCTGTCTGTCTGTCTGTCTGTCTGTCTGTCTGTCTGTCTGTCTGTCTGTCTGTCTGTCTGTCTGTCTGTCTGTCTGTCTGTCTGTCTGTCTGTCTGTCTGTCTGTCTGTCTGTCTGTCTGTCTGTCTGTCTGTCTGTCTGTCTGTCTGTCTGTCTGTCTGTCTGTCTGTCTGTCTGTCTGTCTGTCTGTCTGTCTGTCTGTCTGTCTGTCTGTCTGTCTGTCTGTCTGTCTGTCTGTCTGTCTGTCTGTCTGTCTGTCTGTCTGTCTGTCTGTCTGTCTGTCTGTCTGTCTGTCTGTCTGTCTGTCTGTCTGTCTGTCTGTCTGTCTGTCTGTCTGTCTGTCTGTCTGTCTGTCTGTCTGTCTGTCTGTCTGTCTGTCTGTCTGTCTGTCTGTCTGTCTGTCTGTCTGTCTGTCTGTCTGTCTGTCTGTCTGTCTGTCTGTCTGTCTGTCTGTCTGTCTGTCTGTCTGTCTGTCTGTCTGTCTGTCTGTCTGTCTGTCTGTCTGTCTGTCTGTCTGTCTGTCTGTCTGTCTGTCTGTCTGTCTGTCTGTCTGTCTGTCTGTCTGTCTGTCTGTCTGTCTGTCTGTCTGTCTGTCTGTCTGTCTGTCTGTCTGTCTGTCTGTCTGTCTGTCTGTCTGTCTGTCTGTCTGTCTGTCTGTCTGTCTGTCTGTCTGTCTGTCTGTCTGTCTGTCTGTCTGTCTGTCTGTCTGTCTGTCTGTCTGTCTGTCTGTCTGTCTGTCTGTCTGTCTGTCTGTCTGTCTGTCTGTCTGTCTGTCTGTCTGTCTGTCTGTCTGTCTGTCTGTCTGTCTGTCTGTCTGTCTGTCTGTCTGTCTGTCTGTCTGTCTGTCTGTCTGTCTGTCTGTCTGTCTGTCTGTCTGTCTGTCTGTCTGTCTGTCTGTCTGTCTGTCTGTCTGTCTGTCTGTCTGTCTGTCTGTCTGTCTGTCTGTCTGTCTGTCTGTCTGTCTGTCTGTCTGTCTGTCTGTCTGTCTGTCTGTCTGTCTGTCTGTCTGTCTGTCTGTCTGTCTGTCTGTCTGTCTGTCTGTCTGTCTGTCTGTCTGTCTGTCTGTCTGTCTGTCTGTCTGTCTGTCTGTCTGTCTGTCTGTCTGTCTGTCTGTCTGTCTGTCTGTCTGTCTGTCTGTCTGTCTGTCTGTCTGTCTGTCTGTCTGTCTGTCTGTCTGTCTGTCTGTCTGTCTGTCTGTCTGTCTGTCTGTCTGTCTGTCTGTCTGTCTGTCTGTCTGTCTGTCTGTCTGTCTGTCTGTCTGTCTGTCTGTCTGTCTGTCTGTCTGTCTGTCTGTCTGTCTGTCTGTCTGTCTGTCTGTCTGTCTGTCTGTCTGTCTGTCTGTCTGTCTGTCTGTCTGTCTGTCTGTCTGTCTGTCTGTCTGTCTGTCTGTCTGTCTGTCTGTCTGTCTGTCTGTCTGTCTGTCTGTCTGTCTGTCTGTCTGTCTGTCTGTCTGTCTGTCTGTCTGTCTGTCTGTCTGTCTGTCTGTCTGTCTGTCTGTCTGTCTGTCTGTCTGTCTGTCTGTCTGTCTGTCTGTCTGTCTGTCTGTCTGTCTGTCTGTCTGTCTGTCTGTCTGTCTGTCTGTCTGTCTGTCTGTCTGTCTGTCTGTCTGTCTGTCTGTCTGTCTGTCTGTCTGTCTGTCTGTCTGTCTGTCTGTCTGTCTGTCTGTCTGTCTGTCTGTCTGTCTGTCTGTCTGTCTGTCTGTCTGTCTGTCTGTCTGTCTGTCTGTCTGTCTGTCTGTCTGTCTGTCTGTCTGTCTGTCTGTCTGTCTGTCTGTCTGTCTGTCTGTCTGTCTGTCTGTCTGTCTGTCTGTCTGTCTGTCTGTCTGTCTGTCTGTCTGTCTGTCCCTATGTTCCTTATAGAATCGAAAACTACTGAACCGATCGGCGTGAAATTTTGCATATAGTGGTTTTGTATTTTCTTTCTAATTGATGTAAATCGATGTAAATTTCACCGATTTACATCAATTAGAAAGAAAATACAAAGGAATACGATGACCAAAACAATTGAAGCATATATAGTGGTTTTTGGGGCCAGGGAAGGTTCTTGTGATGGTTAGAGATATTTCTCCCCACTAAGAGGGGGGGCTCCCATACAGATGAAACACAAATTTCTGCATAACTTGAGAACTAATTTAATTTTCTCTCTGCTAATAATACACAAATTGAAGCAGAGTACTTATCTTGAGTTTTCTATTGACTTTCACCGTCACGACGCGGTGTACGTCACCCCAGGAATTGACGTTAGCCTCTCGGTACAGCTCCTTGGCTCTATGGTCCGTCTTGGGAGCGCGCAACAGCTGCATACGAAGATCTTGTTCATTTTGACAATCACGAAACCTTCGTACGAATCTGAAACCACCCCTTCGATGGGGCCCATAACCTGTATTGCAGCCAGCTCGATCAGTTTCCCAGCTTTGATTGCGACATCACCCAACTATTGCGCTGTCGACTACCACAACCGTTGTTGTGCTGTGTGGGTCACATCCATCACTGCTGGCCCGCATTCGCTTTTCGATATGATAGGCATTGGAAACCTCCCGCCGTGTGTGTGGAAATGTTAGGCACATAGAACGAAAAACTGAGTCTCACATTCGACGTAAACTGAAATGCATAAAAATTGATGAACACGTAAAAAAGATTACATATATTATCCCATTAAATAAAACGTAAATAGTGTAAATCGTTTTTAATGATATAATTTTACATCAAAGCAAATGTAATAAATAAGCCCAAATGTATGCAACACACGATACAACGAAATTTTATATTGTGAAATACCACGTAATTTCATATGATTTGCGATGTACCATTTATGTGCATGTCAAAAGACGTAAATTCGAAGTAGGCAGGAAATGAGTTGTTTGAACTAGGTTGAATTATCACAAATCCACGTTCAAATTCTTTCTAAACGATGACTATAAATCAAATATCATACAAATCGAATCCTGTGTGGCTTGCACTTCTGATGTGATCTAATGTTTTTTTTCTCCGCAGCTGCCTCGAAACATGTGTCAATAAAATAGTCTGCAAACTGTTTTATCGTACTATATTTACATTCAAATTCAAAACAAACTTTGCTGGTGTATATTAATAGAGAACCACAATAAAGCGTATTTTCGATTAGCTGTATATACAAATTCGATCTGATGCCCGATCGGATTCAATTAGTATGCATTGAATCGATTCCAACCAAACAGCAAAAAATCTACGCACTCCACTACGTGTTATATAGACAACAAAAACAAAATACCCATTCCGAAGAGTAGCATTTTGTTGATCATCACTCGATAGATATACAGCAAAAATGTGTCTCGCATTCACCGACTATCGGTCATGCACTCACGAATAATGGAAACATGTCGCAGCAAAATCTATCCAATTCAGCACATATGCATAATTAATCCAGAATAAAAGCCCAAATAAGACTTTTTTGTTGGATATTGCTTCCACATGATATCTCAATCGCTGTCACACGTACAAAACAAATCTATACCTACGCATACACGCAATCACAGCACTGCAGCGCAGCCCATCCGTAACCAGGATGGATATTTTTATGCATTTTTAAAAAAATAGATGGCTCCGTCAATCAACGTCGGCTATTATCCGGTCCGGCCCGATGCGTGGCCAAACCAGAACGTCAGCATTAATTTAAGTTCTTCGGAATAACTAACGAACCTAGCAGCGACCATCAAAAGGCTTTCAGAGCTAGTGGCTTTCGCCATACTGTCAATTACCGTGCGTCACCACCGTCAATTTGTTAATATTCCCGCATTCCCCGTCAAAATAACCCCCGGGGCAATTGCATATTGTCTTCGATTGTTAAACGTCGTTTCCCCCACCGGAATCATAACGCGATGGCCCAAAAAAAATATTCAAAGTAAATAAAATTTTATTATACAAAATACCTTTTTACGTATTCCCCTGTTCCACATTAAATCAAATAAAAAACGAATATCTTCCGGTTATTCAAGCTTCTGATAGTTTCTGCCGCTACACGTCGTTTTTATCTTCCCAACCGAGGAAAGGTTGCTGTTTCGTTCCAAAAATCGGATTTTCATTGTCGAACTGGTTTCGATGGAGCCGCGAGGTGTATAGTAAAATCGTGAACAAAAATTTGAATTTCAACATCTGACTTTTTTAAGCAAATTATTTTAAAATACCGGCAGTTGGTGTAGCTAACGAAAGCGATATACCACTGTTAAGTGGATTACGAGGCAGATTTTTTTTTTGTCACCACGTTTGACCATTATCTCTGCACCGGCTGCTGGGCACATTTGTGTGCATTCCCGGTTCTATGGGAGGTACGAGCAACAAAAAAATCACTGCTCTTTGCACATACAAAAACGGGGCACTCCTTCTTCTGTACGGTGCAAAAATTAATAAATGCAACAACCGCCGGCAGGCGAAAGAGCAAAAAAAGCGTCCTTCAACCAGCCAACATAAAAAATGCACTAGAAAAAAAAATACATTTTTATCTACCGCAGCGCAAGCCGGCAGAGCAGCATGACCGAATTTTTCACAGTTTTTCTTTTTTTGTTGTTGCTTTTTCTCCCTCCCGAACAGACATTGAAAGCATCCCGACGGTGAAGCAAGTGGCTGTGGCCAGGAAAAACGTTACCCTCGCCTGCCCGGGAGTCAGCGAGCACTCGCTAGTGGACCGGCTGGTCTGGCGGACGACACGGACCGTAGCCGAGTACATCAGCGGACTGCCGCTGCTGGTCGGTGCCAATCAGAGAGTAAGTATGATATTCTACACTGCACTGGCGTCTTTTTTTCTAAGTTTCTTTGCTATTTCGAATCCCATGTGAGGGTGTCATGTTGGCGATCTAATGAGGTGCGATGAAACCGACAGGATATGTATGATGAGGCTGCAATGAAAAGGTAGCTCTTGCTCAAGCTGAAATGCTGTCGACTTGCCCGGTTGTGCGAGGGACAGCTTTTCAAACTTTTACTAAGACACTAAGTGGACTACGAACTACGAACTCGTTTGCTATATTGTAAGAAAGTGTCTTGAAGATTTTCGGTAAATTTATCTAGCTATTGCTAACCCTAACCTAACCCAAAAGGAACGATTTTAAAACATTTAACCGTAGGTAAATAAATTCCATTTAGGCATGATGTACAAAAGGATCTATATCTACCGTAGATCTTGACTCAAAAAGAGTGACCAACAAGAAAGAATTTGGTGTTTATGCGTCTTTTTCAACCAACTTAAGTGGTATGAAGGTAAGCGGTCTACAGTTGGGCGTCGCCTCTTCTTCAAAAAACACAATCTTCAAGGTCTCATCATCCGTTTTGCGAGCTGCCTTCGAGACGACCATAGTCGGCACCATGACTGCTCGAACGAGTTGCTCCCATTATCCACCCAAGTTGGCGCAGCCAGTAAATTGCATTTCCAACTAGTCTGACCTAGTGCGCGTAGCCAGAAGTTGGCGGTTATTTCGTCCAAAGATTTGGAAATAAAAGTGTGCTTCCTGGCAAAACCTCGAATGCCACTTTGCCCGTTGTGTAAACTACCTTGCCATCAAAGTGCTAAGCCGAAGAGTGGTTTGCGTAGTGCCTCCGGGTGTCTATCCGCCGGTTCGTTATAAGGCCTCGATTTAATTAAGGGTCGCTGCTTGTTATTGAGCCACGAAAAACTTAACCTTAAACTCTAGTAACTGGAGCTGCTAAACGGTTTGTGGATCCTCTTCTGTTAAGACGGGACGGCGCTGCCTACTTTTCCTGAGCATCGAAATACAACCCTGGAGCACCCTAGATTCCTCTATTCCTGATGCCGGCGAAGCTGTTCAAAAGATTCGTTTTCGTCGCACTGTCGTTCGGCATGTGCGGCTCGCGGTAGCCTACCAACTTCTGCCAGATGTACTTCAATCTGGATGATAATTTAGAATCCAAACCTAGAACTCGTGACTCATACCTCTCCGCACCTCATCGCTTTCAGTATCAACTTCGTACGGTGGTGTATGGTTCTCGATCGTTGCATTTTGCCCAGGGCAAAGCTGGGTCGATTTCCTGTTCGAATGCGGGCTTTTGTCTCCTTTGAGCCTCCACCTTTCATGCACTTGTTACACAACACATTTATTTTTAGCCTATCTTCATATACACTGTATTGTGTCTAGCGCAGATGTCCTCCGCCGTCGTAAAGCTTCTGGCTATGAGTCATGAACGATGCGGTAACGTTTTTCAGTAAGGGCGAAAACTCCTTCTGCGAATGCTGTTTTTGAGCGATCTTTCATAGAAGTTCTTCGACTCTCCTCACTCGTCCTTAGTGAGGACTCCCAGCAGTAGATTTGCCTCCCTTTTCTTTCGATGATAGTAGTCCACGTAGCGACATACGAATGTTCGCTATTCGCTGAAGCTTTTTCCGAGAGTCTTTCAAATGGGATCCACTCGCGACGTGAGACGTTACAGGAGTACGGAGTCTGAGCGAAGTTCTCCTTTCGTCGGTGCAAACTTACGCTGAATTGTCCAGGAAGTTTCGGGTTCTAACAGAAAGCCAGGGATTTACTTCGCAAGCTACTATCCACCGTACATTTGCGTTGTTTGGTCAGCAACAACTAATTAAGATGGGAGGAATGTCTGATATTAATATTATTTGAGTGAACTGGAAAATTTCGATATAGACCAAAAATATATCGGGTTGTACAATGCATGGTGGGGTTCGCACCTACGATCTTTCCATTAGTACTTAACTGTTTTACTAACTAAACCACCGGCGCCCGTTATATCAGGTAGGCTAATACTTAATTTTGTTAATATCCTCTCAATATTAACCCGCATACGCATTCCTCTGCAATTGTATTTTTTTTTATGACGGGCGCCGATAGTTTAGTAAGTAAAACAATCGAGGACCAACTGAAAGATCGTGGGTGCGAACCTTACCTGGCATTGCACAACTCGATATATTTTTTGTCCATATCGAAATTTTCCAGTTCACTCAATTAATCATTCTTCTCATCAGACATTCCTCCCTTTCCAAAAACAAAGCGAAGTTTTACTTAATTAGAATTAGAACATATTTCGCATTACTCGTTCACGCATTTAACCTCATTTCTGTTACTTTTTTCTCTTTTCTAGTCCCGTTTTTCACTTTTTGTTCTGATCTTCTTTTCGGTACAGTTTTCTTGGTTTTTGCCTTCACTTTTTTCTTTTTCTTTCCGTTTTTCCTCTTTTTCACTCGTGTTTCTTTTTTTTTGTCCCGTTTTTCCGCATTTCATGTCTCATTGTTTCCTCGTTTCCTTTGTCGGCTTTCTTTTTTTCTCTATCGCTGTTCTTTTGTTCTCTTTTGATTACTCTTATTTACTGTTTCCCTCACTTGTTTCGTTTTTCTCTTTTTTTCGTTTCGTTTTTCCACCTTTTCTATCACATTTTTTATTTCCTGTTTTTTTCACTCGTTTTCCCTCTTTTTCTCGTTTTTCTTTCTTTTTTTCTGTCCGCTCTCCTCTCCTGTCCCGTTTTTCACCCTTTTCAGTCCTGATTTTCCTTTTGTTTTGTTCTTTTCTTTCATTTTTAGGCCCGTTTTTTCTTTTCCATTTTTTGTTTTCATCCGTTCCGTTCTTCTTATTACACCCTGCTTTTACTCCTTTCTGTCACGTTTTGTCTATCGTTCTGTCCCATCTGTCTTTCGTTTTCATTTCCTTTTCCTCTTTTTCATTTTTTCCGTATCTGTTCGGTTTTTTCTCCTTTTCCGTTTAATTTGACCTAATTTTTTTTTTCGCTTTACTAGTTTTCTTTATTATTTTTCCTTCTTTTCATGCATTGTCCTTTTTTCTCTTCCGTGATCCCTCTTTTTCTGTTCAGTCTCCTTTTTTTACCTCGTTTTTTCATTTTCTTTCGTTTTTGTCGATTCCTCTTTATTCTCTTTCTAGGTGCGGTTCCCCTCTCCCCCTTAATAGTAGCACGGTTTTTCTTTTGGTTTTCTTTTTTTCTTGACAGTTTTTGTTCTTTATCTCTCGCGTTAATCCTCTTTTCCGTTTTTTTCTCGAAGAGTAGCAAGAAACAGATCGAACGGTAATCCATCTGTAAACTTGCTGTGAAAGTTTAGATGCATTTTTATAAAAAAAAACTACTTAGATAGTGAAATGTAAATTTTTAGTAAATATTCAGGAAAACTGCGGAATTCGAACATAACTCAAGAGCAACAAAAAATGTTATCATGAAAGTTTTGTCATTAAAAACTTAGAAATTGTCAAACTAGAAAAACATCGCTAGCGTTATGTTTAAGATACGACCGGTTGGCGTAGAACTACGTTTTGCGGATTCTGTGATGAAAGCTTGAATACAAACAAACAACACAAGCAGTTGAGTCGTTTAGTTGAGTCAAACAGTCGAGTCAAGCAGTCGAGTCGAGCAGTCGAGTTGAGCAGTTGAGTTGAACAGTTGTTTCAAGCAGTTTATCTGAGCAGTCTAAATAAGCAAATTGATTCGATCATTTAAGTCGAGCAGTAGAATCAAGCAGTCGAGTCGAGCAATTCTGTCGAACAATTGATTCGAACTATTTATTGATTCGAGAAATCGAGTCGAGAAGTTGAGTCGAGCACTTGAGTCAAGCAGTCGATTCGAACGGTCCAGTCGAGCAGTTGATTCGTGCAGGTGAGTCGAGCTATAAAGTCGTGCAGTCGAGTTGAGTCGGGCAGCTAAACCGGCAGTGGACTCGAGTTGCTGCATCTTTTGTGGATGGTATGCGGATGGTATGTGGTTGCTAAACAAGGGGGAAGGGGAGGTCCAAAGAGGTAAAAGTGGCTGCGATTATCTTGCATTAAGTTGTGTGAGTGGTCCAAATCTAAAAGAGTATGTATAAACTCAAATTCATGGTTGTTTACTTGACCTTTATAGTGTAGTTAGGCATTAAAAACGGTAGTCTTTGCAATAAACGCAAGGAATGGTAGACAAGCTAATGAAATCAAATGTATTTCATAGTATCATAGAGTGAAGTAAGACATGAAGGAGAAAGAGCGGAAAATTAGATGAAGCAAAGTCATTGAAGCAACACTTGCTAGGTTTATAATTTATTTGTTTTTACTAAGCTAATGGATCCGCGCGTTACAGCAGTTTAGTATGCCACCATCCCTGGTGGAATTGCGTTATTTTTAGACACAAATTGTGTCTTATCCACGCATATTATAGTCAACTACCCAATGAGAAGTTTAAATAGTTGTCTACCCGCGACGGGGATTTCCGTGATTCCGACATCCCCTTTGATCAGAGGCCACCATCCTTTTGTCTTCTTAGGCGAGCGAGTGTGAGAAGTGAAGCATCGAAAGCTTACTCCACTGACGCAAGCCTACGAGAAACAACTGCTGGTACTGTGTGCATTGTGTGCATACATTCTGCTACCTACACACTCGCGAGTGTACAGCCTTGTAACGATTGGATTAGATCGGCTTTGATAAAACCAAGATTAACGCCTTTAATTAGCCTACTACGAAACTAAATAAAGCTTTCGCCCGAATACCCAGATAACCCTCATATGCCCATCAGCCCGATCGAAAGCAATTATCTTCGGGAAATTCGATGCGAATTAGAGTATAGAGAGTTTCAAATGACTTCCAAAGACAAGCGACAAATGAGTTATGATTATAATTAAATGTCGATGATTGGTCTACTCAAGGCCACCCAAAATAAAAGATCGGTTTGGGAAATGCGAACAATTAGACGCAGCTTCACTTTTGTTCAAGTGCTGGTCTAGAAAAGTTTAGTCGCGTGATCGCGGATTTTTAACACTTAAAGTTAAGACAAATTTAGCAGTAGTGAAAAGAAGATAAAAGTCGCGAGTGTTGAAAAAACCCCGACTATTAATTATTTAGCAAAGGCTAAAAGTGTGCGAAATCGTTAAAATCTGAAGGTAAGAATTACCTTCAATTTGGTAGGTTTTAGACCGCCATTGTAACTACCACGTTTATAGGAACCCATAAACGTGGGTGCTAATCTGGAGTGCGAGGCCGGAAAAGCTAATTCCGGATCAAATTGGACCAGAACGAATACCGGTTCATCCGTGAAGCAGCCTAAACTACGCTACTGAAGTTTCCCACCCGCTCGAGAAAAAACCAGCCGCTTCGCCGTAAAGCTTCCTGGGTTGCGGTGGCAAGGAACGCGACCCGGTAGAGCACCGGACTATGTGGACATCGTTGGGATACCCACCAGCAGTCGAGACACCCACCGTGGTGAAACCATACCCGTGTTGGGTTTAAAAATGGACCAATTGTTATGTGTAGACGATAAGAAGTGCACTAGAAGCTAAGATACGAACCATGGTTTGTCGCCAAGGGCGAAAACATTTGTAAACCTTCTGCTAAATAGATTTAACTTTGCGCGTACGATATTCGAGGGCTATTAATAAATGATGATACTTAAATCAGAGTTGGTACAGAAGTGAAGATCTTTTAATACGTAGGATTGTTCGTCGCGTTTGTTTTAGTACGATTCAAATTTGTTGAATCTGAAACTTAGTTGTTGGTTAGCTTCGTAGAAGGTCTTTGAGGTTTTAAATACTCGCCCCGAGATAAGAGTCCTCGGTCGGGCATCCCTATCCATCTTCCGCAACGGTCTTTCGGATACGAAAGTGGCGCTTAAGCCGTTGTAGGCAAAGGCATTTAAAAACCTTTCTGGTCAGTCCGGGCATAGGGAGAATTGGCATGTAACGCTTGGTTCAGTATCTGTAAAATCAAAAGCGTTACAGCCTCATAGCAACTTTCTGCACAGCCTGCCGACGAAGTCAAAGCTCACGAACTGTCAACAGGTCGTGAGCACAAGCGGCACACTAGAATGTATTTTGGAAGATTTTGCTTTGCTTCTTTTCTTCTTCATTTTACACCTTCGCTTACACACGCGGATAAGAGTGCGAGCCACTGCGAGCGATGATAGGCATCAACTGCTGGGTCGCCATGACGAGCGTGAGCGACGACCGTGGTTGATAACTAAATACACACTGGCAAAAACTTGTTGCAGTGCATGAGAACATCAGAAAAGGAATCCGAAAGAAGTGCTCTTGCATATGTATTCGTTAGAACGAAATCGTTCGTGATAGAAAATTGGACCACACGAATGCGGGCTTTACAACACTACCTTTCGGTTTGCAAATTCTTATGATACAAAAAATAAAGCTTTTTTCTTCATTTGGACATATCCCCCTAATTAGCTTTCCTCGGTCAGCGCCCCTTTTGTATACAGCAACTTGTACGTCTCTCCGAAGGTAATGAAAGAGAAACAAAGCCTTAATTTCCTATAATGCTCTACCCCCGTAGTTGTGACCCTTCCATCTTTTCACACACTCTTCCTCTTATCTCCCAGCAACTTGTATAACTTTTAACGGTCCAAACGCAAGATAATCGCAGCCACTTTTACTTATTTGGACCCCCCCCCCCCCCCCTTTTTAGCGACCACCCCCTTTTTATCGACCCCTGTGCTGATTCACTAATGTCAAGAAACATGTACTCCAAGTTTACTGAAGAACAGTCAAGGCGTTCCGGAGTTATGGCGCAAGTCGTTTACTTTTATATACTTAAATCTGTTAAAACCCAACATATTCAAAGTTGATTTATTTAAGATAGACAAAAATCCCCTATCCAATTTTTTGATATTATGCACAGAAACCAGAAACGCAATCAACCAATTTTAATTCTACTTGCATCTTTCTAAGATACTAACATTTGAAAACGGCCTATTTTTAACACAAAATTTGATACAAGTGTAGAAGTAAAGTAGATAGCCAGTTTCTTTTTTCACCAAAAGTTGCGTCTTATTGAGCCTCAAAAGTCATGTGAAGAAGTGTTTTGCGAGAAATGCAAAAAAAAAAGTTATGGAGAAAAATCGCAAAACAGCAGAGTCGCCCTAACTTGATTCAGGAAAAACGCCCTAATATGGAAAAGGCTTGAGATAGAGGAATTCTGTCACCTGCAATATTGCTCAAAATACTTCAAGCTATAAAATTGCTGAAGTGAGTCACGTTCTATCTTGTTTCGTTTTGAAGATAATTTCTGGATCTTGGTTAATTTAAGGGTCACCCTAAAATAGCTCATGCCAAAAAGCGGCATCCTAAATCAAGATTTTGTTGTTAACACATAAATAGTCTAAAATCAACGACTACTGAGCAAGCAATTTATTCCATTTAATTTGGATTTCTGGACCACAGTGCAATCGAGTCAAACAGTTCAGTCGAGCAGCCTAGTCAAGCAATAAAGTCGAGCAGCGACGTCGAGTGCTTAATTCAAACAGTTATGTCAAACAGTTAAGTCGAGCAGTGAAATCTAGCGGTCTAGTCAAGCAGTTGAGTCGAGTAGTCCAGTCGAGCAGTTGTATCAAATAGGTCTAGTCGGGCAGTTTAGAAATTTTGAATCGGACGGTTTAGTCAAGTAGCCTAGTCGAGCAGTCAAATAGTTGAGTCGAGCAGTTTAATCAAGCTGTCCTGTCGAACCGTGAATCGAACAGCCCAGTCGAGCAGTTCAGTTGAGCAATCCAGTCGAGTAATCAAATCGAGCAGTCTAGTCGGCCAGTTGAGCAATCGAGCAGTTCAGCAAACGACCAGTGAGGTGACTGAGAATGGAACCCATTGCTACGAAAGCATGACATCCTGTCAGGCACCTGTTTTTATTTACCGATAAGCCTCTTATGACGTGCTGTCAGAGATCTGGTTTTGGGTACAGACAAGCCTCTTATATATATACCATAGACCATAGACCATAGAATATTATTATTATAAAGTAGAGCTACATTTTTAGCATTTAAACATTTATTCTTCCCTAACAGAAAAAGTAAGCCGACTGCTATACGTCGCTGGAAAAAGAAAAAGGATTTTAAAGTAATATAAAATGGAGTGTATATGGGCAAAAGTAGAACAATCTCACCAAAATCCTAGGAATAAAATATATTTGCGTCGTTTGATTTGTATCAGTGCATCTAATATCCAATAATTAATTTGATTTTTCCTTCGGATATCCATGTGCATCATTTAAACTTGTTATGGCCAAAGTTTTCAAAGTGTGACTCAGCCGTTTACCACAAGGCCCGTTGCCCATTAGATCAGGCAGCCGGAAACCACGCAACATCGCACCCTCTAGCTTAGCTACTCAATAGAGTGTTACCGGGTATGGCCGCGTGGAGGCGCTCTAGGTAGGAGCTTGGGCTGGCAAGAGTTGTGTCGGTCGCTCTCTCGTTTGCCTTCCCCATTTCGTACCCAATTGAATTTGGAATTGAAATTGAGCATAAAGTAGGTTAGTTAGAGTATCTTTTTATATTAAGACTCTTAATAATAGACTCTTAATTTAAGAGTATTACGTATTACCTATTTGTTTACAATCATTGCTATTCAAGTGATAGCGAGATCTAAGTCCGGACTGCATCTCTAATAAGACCAGCCAATTAATTTAAGTTTTAGTCTTTTCAAATTACTACAAACGTTTATAAACAACAATACTCTTAAGTTAACAACCAGCTCGAATCTCCTCTAAAACTTCAAAATATTGAAAATTCACAGAGCAATGACCTAGTATGTATTATCCAAACAACAGAAAAAAAAGCAAATCACTACGAATTAATACTATGTAAGGTCTTAGTTGAAGGCTCCGATATCAACCGCAACGGACAGCTTCTGTGCCCGAAGCATGGTCATCGCAAAAACGGACACACCTTTGTGCTTGGTTTTCCTTTAATCCGTCATCCCTAGCCCGGCGAAGCAGCTGTCCGTTCCTATCAATCTTTGCTAGCAGTGCCTGCCGCTCCTCATGGCACACAAGCTGTCATTTATCTCCATTTTTTGTAATGAAACCCCGCTCGGTCGTAAGGACAAGATAGATTTTCATGTTAACAAGATTCATGGGACTACCGTCCGTAGGTAGGTTAGGTAGGCATAGATAAAAGTCGAACAGATGATGTGCGTTCCTGGGTGGTCACGTGCATGTGAGTGTGTCTTTCATTGATAGACGAAGCTGCCAAGTGTCTGCTGGCCAACGATAACGGCCATTGATTCCGTAAAGAGCGAAGAGCATTTTTGCTTTGAATCTTTTCCCTTCGTAAAGCGGCGATGGAAGCCTAATGAACCGACAACCGCCAGCCAACCCCCAGCCATCAAGCTGAGATTCACTGGTTTTCCATCAAATGCCGACGAAAGAACGCCTGTGGAATGCAATTCGAGCAGTTTAGATCTGATTACCAGCAGTACGGTCCGGTTGGAAAGCTGCTTCTTCCACTACGCCCAAGCCAGACACTACGGTAAAAGTTCGATGTATAATTAGTGCTTCGCTTTAAACTAATTCAGTGATAAACTTGATCCGGTAATCGGAGGTTTGAGGCTGCGGGGTGAAAAAAAAACCTGGAAGCTCATTCTTTCACCGGAAAGTTTTTCATCTTTGTACCGTTGATTGTTTTCTGACTTTTTTCTGGCTTCCACATTGCCGTGCGTTCCGTTATCTGACAGTGAGACCAGAACTTTGCTAGCCTCTACTGCTTCACTAACAATTATTATCTCCGCTTCCACTTATTGCTGGCATCACTGTTGCTGCTGCTTACCGAACCGGAAACCCTGCTCCGCTTACCGTCGACATTGCTGCGACGTAAAGGTAACAAACGAGCTCAGCTTCCGTCCGTCCGTCCGTTGTTAACCGAGCAGAGCACCCAGTTGATATTGATTGTTTTATTGGAACTAGCGATCACGATTATCAAAACCTGCCACTGCACCCGACAGGTTTCAGACCGTAATCATTCATTCTACTCACTCGTGTGGCCTCGACTCCCGGATGCAGGAAATATTTGACAAAGGGGTAATCAGTTGCACCCGAAGCTAAAGAGAGCGAAAATTTACGGCTCGGAATTGGGTCAATTGAATTTTCTGCTTCGTTTCTATAGTAATGTCGGTATAGGTTGCGTCATAGGTCTTACAGCATCGCGCGAACTTACGACCTAGTGTATGTAAACTTGAAATGCTCCGCACACCGAGTGGTAATGGATGAACTTCCTCCTAAGAAGCGCAAGGAAATGGAAAATTTTCCGGTTGCTGTTGATGCGTCCTTTCTTGGGAAATACTGAACACTCAATGGATTTTAAGCGAGGGGGTATACGGAGGGAAGACAGATCCAAACTAATAGTGAATGTATGTTTTCTTCGTAATGTTTGAAATTTTATAAAATATGGCTGTGTTTACAGCAATAAATAATAAGATAACGGTTCAATCATTCTCACAGGGGTACTTAAGGCGGAACGCTGGGTTTATGACCGGCACAGATTATAAATGCCCACTGACCAGAAATGACCTATATATGCGATGTTTTACGACAGTAGTATGTTGAATAACATTATGCCAGATATCTCTGCTGCAATACATGGTAAAAGAAAATGCTTTCTTAACAAACTGGACTGGTTCGTTGCCTATGAGATTCGCCCAAGTGTAAAATCTGCGAATCATGTTTTTCGCCCCACAAGGAAAGTTACCCGGTGACGCTGCACTGCGGGATGAAACCCAAATCTAGGTGGACAAAAACAATTAAGTTAAAACGTTTTAAATTACTATTATTTTAGCTTCCGGATTTTTTAGTGGAGAGGACTTCTACTGTGAGACAATTTTTTCCCAACAATTTTAGTGTTTTTGATGATAACTGTCAAAGAACTATTCAATCCATTTGAAAGGAATATCCTTCTAGTTACCTGAAAAACTATTTCAATCGGTTTGGTTATAAGCTAAATTCGTTACAACCACAAATGTGAAGGTGTCATTTTGTCTCACTGTTCGCCAATAGGTAGGAAGAGTGAGACAGGAATGCGTTAGTTGAACTTCTATAATCCCTAAAAAGCCATACACGCAAGGAAGAAATTCAGAAGGTGTGCAGTAACCAAGGCATAAATTGACATTTTAACCCCTCTGCCTCCGCCCACTTTGGTGGGCTGTGGGAGGCCGCAGTTCGATCCACTAAACATTTGCTCCAAGTTTTAGGCAACTACCCCATCTCATACGAAAATTTTACCACTCTTCTCGTACAAATAGAAGGTTACCTCAATTCTAGGCCCCTCACGCAGCTTTCGGACGACCCCACCGACCTCCAACCGCTCACGTCAGCTCACTTCTTCGTTGGTTCGTCACTTTTTTTTTTGGCTTTTACACTGGCAGGGTTTCCAGCAGCAACTACAGCATTTCTCCGTCCATGAATGCTTCCCCTACCAACCGACGACACACAGTAAATAAATTTTTAAATACAGCACCCCTGTTTCGTGCCCCAAAACTCCGACTTTCCGACGAAAAGTTAATGTCTGCTAATTTACCGTTAAAACCTAAACACATATGGTATCAGATATCAGCACTTGTGGCCCGAGCAGCAGCAACATAGATGGTACTACGTCACTCCGTACTCCGCAGAACTAAAGCTCTATAAAGTATGGCAATGAGGTGATACGGTGCACCAATCGAACTGCCAAAGTACGTACCTATCGAACAAAATGGCTGCTGCGATATATATACCTCGAAAACTTACCGGATTTTATAGAGTTCTGCATATATTTTTGCAGTGTTAGAGATGAAGTTTAACTTTGCAACGCTCAACTTCAGATCTTAAAATAAAAACAAAACTTCTAGTCAATGCATTCTTGTTTAAGCCTCCGGGCCATACTTTCACCATTCGAGTTAGCTACTGGGTGCGGGATTACCAGTTGACTACTAGATACGAGTGGTGGTAATCCCCAGATAACCAGTAAGCATTATCAATGCAATTAACATGCAGTCCAATAAAACTTTAAGTCACCTTAAATACTACTTAAACACCACTTTGGCAAAATATACGTTTACTTTACTGCTAACCCTATTATAGTACTGACAATGCTCATTTGCAGCTAATTACCAGCAAGAAGAATTAGAATAGATTTTTGGATGCCAATTTGCATCAGCTATGCAGTCCAAATGCTTATATAGAGCAACTTGCAATAGAAACTTCCAGATATGCGAATAAGATATGGATTAACTGCTTATGCTAATGCTTTTTGGTTACCTGGACAACTAACCTCTGGGTCTTAACCACTGATTGATTCAAAAACAGGAATTTCTTCGTGAGATTGGGTGACTCCAAATCGCTCCAAAAACCCTAGTCTCCACTAGGATGATTGCAAGGTTTCAGGCTGGGTCCATAAGCTGTTGATCTTGGTGAAATGATAGGCGAGATTTCTTCTATCTGACTATTCACCTGAGTAAGGATTAATTTCATTAATTATTCTACAACCAGGACATTTACGTTGGTTACATTGTGTTAGCAATATATAAAAATATCTTACAGTAAATAATACTTAAAATTAAAACTAGGGATGGGAAAACTTAACTAGTTAGCAGAGCACTTATCAGTAAATAATAATATCACTAAGTATCACTAAGGTTTCGTCGTCCCGTTAGAAAAATCAGTTAGTTTAAACTTATTGGTCGGTAGTTGCGTACAATAGACGAAGATGACACAATATGTCATCGTTGTCGTCAGCAGCCTAGAGCCGGAGTGGCTCGTGCTATTTCAACAGTCGTCTCCTTTCAACTCGATCTTGGGTCACTCGTCACCAATTTTCCAGTCGTCTCAGAAGTCGTAAATCATTTTTGACCTGGTCGAGTCATGTTGCACATTGAGCCCGATGTTGCCTAGCTGTTTGAGGTCACGAAACATAGTGCCGCATACAGCACCGTTTCAGAATTTATTTATTATCAACGACCGTAACTCAAACTCTGGTACGTGCACATGAACGTGAACATACCTGAACTCATCTACTACTCCTAGTTCGTCACCGTCAACGGTCACCGTCACCGTAGGAGACACGCGTTTGTTTCCTTTGAGCCTCTTCCTTTCATGTATTTGGTCTTCAACGCATTTATTTTTAACCTTTCAGTCAGGCGTAGCTTGCCTCCGCCGTAGCAAGGTTCCTGGCTATGATATCAAAGTCATCTGCAAAGCCTTCGAGTTGGCTACCCCTGGTGAAAATCGCGCCTATCGTTTTGATGCCCGCCCGTCCATTAACCCCCTTAAAAACGATGTTGAACAGCGATGTTTCCTTGTCCCAACACTCACCGTGTCTCGAAGGGACACACCACACATGTGTCCCCGAGATGCGTGCAAAACGCATTGCTCAATCCAATGTAGCTTTGATCAGTCACGTAAGTTTAGCCGGAAAACCGTGTTCGTGCATTATGTGCCATCGCTGATCTCGATCGAGTGTATCGTATGCTGCTTTGAAATCGATAAAGATGTGATGCGTGGACACGTTGTACTTTCGACGTTTCTGCAAGATCTGTTGTTTCTGCAAGTTGCTCGTGCTCCCATGAAACCCGTCCGGTAAATTTGCAAAGTAAACTTACAATGAATAACACATCAATACTTCCCATTTTTTGCTAAATGGATAAAATAACTGATACTTACTGATAGTTACCAGTAACGTTCTGGAAACTACTGATAGTTGTCAGTAACGATTTTCAATAATTGTTCCCATCCCTATTATCCATTTCATCTGTTTTCCATACAAATGAATCTTACACTATCCTGTACAGCGCTAGTTCATGCTCCACTCTCCGGAACATTCGTTTAGAATACTACCGGAACTCAAAACCAGTGTTGAAAAATTCATAGCAGCAGGAAACTCAATGAGCTTTCAAGTACAAGAAATTTCATCCTTGATCACAAGCGCAAAACTCACATATGAATTTCTCTCGCAATTATACGCGATGTCTCTGTTGCTATGCGATGTGAACCAAATTCAGCTGTGACCATTTTGCTTCATTCTTCCACAGTTGGCATTTCATACAACGAACCAGAGAGCAGAAGAGAATCTATCATCAGAGAAAACAGCAGCAGCGAAAAACTATAGTTACTATATATATAGTTCGGCGGATAGAAAACCAGACGAATTGGCAACTCTGATTTTTGAAATTAAATTTGAAATTAAAGAGAAATGTGCAGATGTTTACAGAAAATAATCGCTAGTGGGTGTTGAAAGCGACTAGTTCTATGAAAATAAAGTGTGTTTATTACCATTAGTCCCACAATTCGAATTTTGAAAAACGTTTGGCTCCGGTTTTGACGTTTATTTGGCTCCCGATTTTTGTATCCGTCGAACTATATATATAGTAACTATACGAAAAACGCAGCACACATTCATGAATTAAGATGGCAAACATATTGGCGGAACTTACATTTTTCCTTCGCGGGAATCGACATTTTCTTAACTAGAAAGTAACAAGCCTAATAATAATTAGATAAACATGTAATTTAAATATGCGTTTTAGTTTAACTTTGCGATTTATTTAGAGATTCATTCCCTCACGCTCACTCACAGCTACGTATCGCACGATAAAATGCCTATGCTGTTCAACAAGGAATTTGTATGTATATGTCCATAGCTCCGGGTAGCAGTTGAAGCAAAGCAGAATCGAATGTGATCAAGCGGGAAGCTATATGTATGAGTTTTGTGCTTCTTGACATGAAAACAGAAAAACTCACGAGTGATTTTTTTCTGCATAGTTGATTTTGATTTTTGATGAGTTTTGAGATTTTAAGTTTTTACCATCACTGCTCAAAACTGGGCATTTAAAATTTTCTGGAAAAATATAGCAAATGAATTATCAAGTCATAGGATTGTACAAGGCCAGCTCTGAGATGGACAATTGGACATATTTTGAGCCAATGTGGACAGTGTGGAATATCCGTTGTTGGTTCTACCGGAACTTTCAAAATTGGTTGTGTCTGGGTAGAACCAATAAACGGTATTTCGGAAAGTCCATTCAAATGGCCTCTCAAGAACTTCTGCGATATTTCGCCATATTTCCAAAGAAAATTTCAATTGACCAATTTTGAGTTTCGATAGAACGATCTCAAAACTTGTCTTGAAAAATCCTGTGACTCGATATCCCATTTTTCATATTTTTCCAGAAAATTTAAAATGGTCAGATTTGAGTTTTGAGGACTCGGTTACTATGAGGGTCAACCTAATCTAACGGGTGGCAACTCAAATTTTGGAGTTTTTTCGCGGCCTCTGTACTCAACAACAAACGAGCTCAGAGAGAAAAGAGAGTATATATGTGTTAGTTCTCTCTCTTGACTTTTAGTCAATATTTTTTGTTTTGTTCACGCTTACCTAGTTTTGCTTAAAATGGCGTCGAAACAAGAAGCATGTCATGAGCGTGTTGTACACTTCTACGAACTGCCACAGAAATCTCGGCAAAAATCATACGGTACAACATCTTAAAAGCGAAAACATGGCGGCTTCGACTGTTTACCATGTCCTAAGATCCCCGACAACTATTTGCAAGCAAGGTAGTGAAAGACGAGCCAAAACTAAGGACGCAGAAGGGCATCGTTCTCTTTCTCGTTTCTACAACAACAAGCCCTCTGTTTTGGCTATCAATTAAGATGCACCAGACGAATACTTGAAGAAAATTTTGATCCCGTTACTACAAAAACATCATGCAGATGGACATTTGGACAATACGTGTTTTGGCCAGATGGAGCATTAGCGCATTACGCCAAAAAAAACACAATCGTTCCTGAATACTCATTCGATTCCATTTTTACCCAAAAACCACGACCAGAAAAATCTGTCTCAGTGCGCCCAATCAAAGATTTCTTCGAGATTTTGAGTTCCTTGGTATACAAAAATAACTGGAGAGCCACGAATTGCAAACAGTTGATTGGTAGAATCAAGAGATGCATTCGCAAAGTTGACACGACGGCCGTACAACGCTCCTGTTCGGACATCAAACGGCACCTTCGCCGAACAACCGATTACGGACCGTTTTCAAATGTACACTATTTTTTTCAACAATGGATAATGTATTTTTAATTTCGGTTAATCAGATCTTCTTCATGGATCTTTGTCTTTTTTTGACAGCTTGCGAAAAAAAATTCCAAAATTTTAGTTGCCACCCGTTATATATATAAAAGTGAGCGTAGTATGTTTGTTTGTATGTTCCACCGTAACTCCAGAACGCCTTGACCGTTCTCCACCAAACTTGGCACATATATTCCTTGACATAAGGGAATCAGAACTGAAGGGGTTAACAAAAGTGGAAGGGGTTCGTAACAGGGGGAGGCCCAAACTCCGAAACGTCTGGACGGTTCTTTATCAAACTTTGCACACATGTTCCTTGACTTAAGGGAATCAGCACTGGGTGGTTGTCGAATGGGGGTGTCCTAACAAGGCGCTAAGTGAAAGGTGTTGCGTTTCTCTTGCATTTCAACCGATCGCAGTTGTGCAAATGACTTTGAGAAAAGAGGGGGGTTCCACTGAAGAGGAATATATAGAAAAAAGACGGATCGGTAGGATCATACCAAATATCGTGGTAAATCTACGGATCGCAAGTTGCATTTGAAGGTGCTAGAACGGTTAGGACAAACCCCAGGTCTGTCGAATTATGACATCGCCAAGAAACGCAACGCCAACCAAAACACCGACAGAAGGATTCGTCTGCGAGAAATATTACGATATTTTCGGGTCAGCTAACTATCAAATGGGACACTAAATCTAGCGGCCAAAAGACTTACTCGGAAGTAGTATAAAGAGATTCTTATAAAGTACGATGCATATAAAGTCCGAAGGTGGATTATGATCATCTTCCCGGACAAAAGTAGAAATATAAAACCGCTGGTCGAGGTGACACCCCTAGCAAGTTCAAATTCATTTTTGCAGATAAATTCCCAAAAAAGCTTATGATCTCGCATGATTTGCTCATGTTTCTTTTCTCGCATCCTATGGCTCTTGGTATTTCAAGAGCTTATCTCCATTGAACTCGGTCCTAGGCAGTTGAGCTCCTCAACACTCGCAAGTCGGTTTCAACCTGATCGAGCCATCTAGCACGTTGGGTCCCTCTAATCATGATGCCGGTGAGTTTTTTAAGGTAACAGATTACACTGTACAGTCGTCCGACATCCTTGCGACAAGGCTGGCTAACTGTAGCTTCCGTACTTTCGCCATTCATATATTATGAAAATCGCTCCGAGTAGTGTCTGCAGCTCGTAGACCACACGCTTATACTCCGTCAAAAATAATCCGCAATACGTAAGCAAAGTTACAGTTTCAGGTCCGTTACGAACTACCGATTTTATTAGGGTTTTTTACATTGTCAGCTTTGCGCGGCAGCGTTATTGCTGCTTGATTAGAACGTCTTGTGGAGGAAAAGGTAGGTTCGATTTGCAGCTTGAATGTATCGTTGATTCTCCTTATTCGTGTTATTGTTGACGGTGACCAGAGATCTCAAACGTATACGAACTCATTACCCACTTTGAGTTCATTGATTCACCGTTTGTGGGAGGCGGTTTTTGACGCATTAATTTGTAACCCAATTCTCCATCAAGGTTTCTAGTAATGATGTCAAGAACTTTTGCCGAAGATTGTTCCCCTTGTTTCGATGCCCGCTTGTCGGATCATGTAAAATAATATGCAGCACAGTTCATTCCCTTGCCGCAGCCGTTTCCGCGATTCGAAGGACTCGAGAGTGCCCCCGAAACACGCACGCAGTCGCTACAGGACAGTTTTGATCAAACGCATCAGTTTGTCCAGAAAACTATTCTAGCGCACCATCTATCACAGCTCTTCGCGCTCGACTGTATCGTATGCTGCCTTGTAATCCACGGAAATATGATGCGTGGGCGTGGAGGATTAGTAGGTGTGCGAAAATCGAATCCGCAGTTGCATGGGCCCCCAAAAAACCCGCCTTAAACTGCCCTACGAAATCTTCTGCCATTCACCTTGCAGGCAGCAGTAATCTGCGAAATGTCGCGGTAATTACAGCAATAGAGACGTCTTTGGAATGTTGGCCTTGGTCTTTGGCCAATTCGCGAATAAATTTGACTTTTTTGACCGATTATGCCATAAACAACAACGAAAAAATTTACTCCAATATGTTAAAACCCCTTAAATTTTGCTGACGCACACACCAGCTGCGTTGCCTTTTAGTCTTAAAGGAATAGACGAAGTTTAAAAGTTATTAGAAAATAAAATAAACGGTTTTTATGATTTGTAGGTGGTTCTAAACTTACGACCATGAGTTCCGTTGAGTTATCTAACACAAATATATTATTCAGCCAACGGTAATTCCGCCCACCGGCTGAGTTTAGAATGCCCACTCTCCTGTCACTTCACCGGGAGCACCTCTGCGTGCATTAATTACAGCCATTTTCGCTCGACTCTGCGTGGGGGAAAACAAAATAACATGAATAATTACTATCATTATCTGCAACCCCGAAGCGCACTGTCGTTACGCTTTTAGCCATGGGGCGAAGGCGTTCACCGTTCACCCCGCCAAGCGGCCTAACGACAACCCGACAACAACCGGTGGGACGTTCCGTTCATCACCGTCTAATTATAACTGGATGCTAGGATTTTTCTACATTCTACGCTTTTTCTCCTCTCTGTTTTTCCTCGCAGATCACACTGTTACCTGATAACTTTAGTCTCCTCTTCAGTCCAGCCTTAGCGTCCGACACTGCCGAGTACAGTTGCCTCGTGAACCAGCGACACAACCCGGAAGCGATAGTGGATCTGCTGGTGCAAGGTTTGTTGTCCGCGTTTCGTTTAGACGCTTCATGTAAATGACGCGATTCCCTGTTCCAGATGTTCCCGAGCCACCCGGACGGCCGATGGTTGTCAGCTTTACCTCCCGCTCGGTGAATCTTTCCTGGGCCTACACGCAGGATCCACGCAGTGCACCGATAAGCAACTTTGTCATCGAAACCAGGTGAGTCTCCGGTCAGTTTGCCTCAGTTGAATTTAGATTGACAGTGAATTGAGTTTCAACTAAATGACAGATGCTTTGCATGTTGGCAAGTAATATTGCGCAACTTCAACTCTCAATCGAATTCTATTCGATTGTAAGTTGCCTAAGCGGCAATAAATTAACAGTAGTTATAAGATCTTATTGCACATTAGATGGTTGGTTTAGATGAGTTAAAATTAATTTTTATAGACGGTAACCAACGAAAAAAGTGTTCCCCAAACCGAGGAATAACCATTTCATCAAATATGCATTAATAACAGTACGAAAAGGATGATCCAGCGCAAAAATGCCTCACCGAAACGAACGAAACAAACAAGAAGCCGCGCGGTTTTGCAGTTCAACCTCAAATCCAGTCCTTCCCCGGTCCGTCCCCATTCCATTTCCGGAAACCATCGCATCGGTTGAACATCACGTCACCGTCAGTGTCACCACAAAGCTGCTCGCAGCAGCCGATTTCGCTATCTGTCTTTGTTCCTATGGTTTCGGGGCCCGTTTAGCCGGGAACCGAATGGCAAATAAAAAATTCCTTTTCCCACACCACGGAGCTCGTTGAATATTTAAATCTTGTCAGCCGTGACCAGAGCGACTGCCGCCCTGGCTCTGCTGCGCTGGTTGCCGGGGGAACTCCACCGTCCTCGGTACCGGAAAGCAGACAGAAAAGCCACTAATAGTTAAATGTATGAGGAATTTATATTTTTCATCACCGTTGGCTAGTGGAGGCTACTGCAAGAAACGCGCTCCGGAGAAGGCAGATGTATAGGAGGGATCAGTTAGACTTGGAAATAAATTCCCAACTCCTTTCCCAATGCCGAGTGTCTTGCTGAAGAGCTAAGAATTATTGTTATCATTCCAAGCAGTACTGGGACTCCCAGTTGGTAGATTCTCTTCTGCGAAATGGCTAATGTTCCGGGGAGAACAGGAAGGTGTCGAGCTGTCAGCATAAGCTTTTGCTGCTAGGCAGGAGGTGAGCAAGAAAATTTATTTATTCAAGACAGTCTTTGGTCGACCGCAATGCATACTACGGGAAACGAATTGCAGCCGCTAGCAACCCTTCCAAATGGGAGAAGAATAGCTTTGAATAGTCCGGTTTGGTTCGGTTCTTCGAGACCAAAAAATTCTTCCGAATGTGCTTGGTCAGAATACGTGATAGAAACATTAAATGAAAATTTCATTTCACCACCCGTAAATTAGTAACGTTCGTTAGTGCTGCCTTCTCGGTTGCACAAAAACAGAAGCACAGTATTCCCATCAGTTTTCATTATTGGAGTAATTTGGCCACAAGCCAGTCAGCGGAACCGGAGCCCGGGAATTATTTGCGCGAAATTTTCACGAAAGCGTCCTTTTGACAAATGTCAACTGTGCTAATCTGCCAGTACCAGTCGGGAACCGAGCAAGGCATCGCCTATCGTCGCCAATGCTAAATTCGTTAGGAGTTCATCGCCGAGTGCCACCTGAGGTCCTCGAGGCGGTAACGGAAAGATAAATTTTTCAACCTTCATCATAATTCTTATCCGACTGGCAAATTTTTTCTCAGCCAGCACGATAGGAAGGATTATACGCAAAGTTAAATTCCGTTCCGGAATAAAGTGAAACTCGTTGGAGCACTATAGCCTTTGGGACGATATTTTTTTTCTTGCTCGCGGTGTCAACCTGCAAACGCACCTACCGGATGGAATATGAAATTTAGGCTACGACGTACAAGGAACAAATTATGCTGCGCCTGGAATCGGTTGCGACCACCGCAACCAGGCCGTAAATTTTGGCGGCATAAAAAAACCGTCTGCGGGCCAACCATTCGCGTTCAACCTGGTTTACTCTTACCGGATTATTTGACATCTTATTTACGAACTGCCGTTTCTGCGGTGTTTCCTCCTGTCCAATAAGCCTTTTAAAAAGCGTCCCTACAGTGATGAATACTGCATACAGGTATGATCTGCGCCGTGTTTTTGATCATAATCACGCAATAAATTCCAATTTAAAATTCATAATTTAGAAACAACAGATCTTATAGGCGTATTTGCCTTGTTCAGGAAGAGTATTCAGAATTGTTATCATTCATTTAGTTTTACGTGATAGGCCACGCGACTAACGTAACGTAAAACGGCAAAGCAAATCGCTGGTGCCTCATTCCGAATCCAGAGGTTTTCTGTAAACCATTTCACCGGTGGAGCTCTCCAACTAACAGTCACCAATCGTTGCTATTTGGAAGAAAGCAATCAACGAATAACTTCCGAAAGTAGCCCACGCCTCCCGAATTCTAACTCCAGTAGAGCAACATTACAGCCAGGTGGAAATGGATTGACTGCTACTAATCGTCAATGTCATCAAGTTCCATCGCATCATCTACGGAAGAAATCACAAGCCGTTGATCGCAGTAATTTGATCCAAGAAATAATGACTGAGAAGATGGTTCATCAAATCACGCACCAATCAACTTCATGCTAGGGAGAACGCTAAAAGCGTTAGACGCTTCCTCGTACCATCAGCGTCCGTTGCACGTCCTGCCGCAATATTTTCTACTTCCGCAAGTCATAAATTCCTTCTGCACCACGTCTACCTCGAGATAGGCGTTCGCCATATCTGCTCGATCTATTCAACCGCATTCGCCAGTTGACAGATACCAGATTCAACCCGCATTTCTACAGATGAAAGGGGGAGATGTTGAGGCCACTCGAATCAATCACCATGCTCAATTCTGCTCAACTAGCTCCGCCAGTGATGAAACTTTGCTGATGAACCGCCACGTGTGGTTCCCTAAAAAAGAGTGAACAAGTGATGGGTAAATTGGATCGGGACCCGAGCTGTCTGTCACAAGCCAGGATAATGTAAGAATGTTAAGATTTGTCGCTCGGCTCGGCGACTCCAATCCTCGGTGTAATGCGACCCGTGCCTAGGAATGAATGCTTGGGGGGTTCTAATAAAGTTTCCCAAGGTCAAACGGAGCCTGCATGGTACCAGAGCACCCTGTGCAATAAATTGCTTCTTCTGTTCCATGCTGGTAAAGGACAGTTGATTTTCTTCCCACCAGAGTAGAACCATCGCGATGAAAAACCTTACTAAAACAATTGATGGGGCAACCAACGACCCCCAAGAGTTGGTGACAAACACCGGAGGAGGTGTAGAGGTGGCGCGCGAAGGTAGACCGGAATTGCGCAGTCCGATCGGCACGGTCGATACTGGTGGAGTGATGGACACAGGAATGGAAGAGTACTTTAACCTCGACAGCATGTCGCTGGAAGCAGGACATCCCTGATCACCAACACCAACAGGGAATGCGGAGAATGACGCGGATAACCTTCCCGATCCAGCGACGCTACTTGAAGTTAAGGGGCAACCTGAAGCTTCCGGAGATGTGGCCAAGCGTCTCTCCAATGCGCAACGGCGACGGCAGAAGAGGTATCGTAGCAAGCGCTACTCAAAGGAGGAAGCGGAGGAACTCGCCCTTCTGCCGGTCGGCCAGCCTGGCCAGCGGGACCTGGTCGTTACCAAAAGGCAACGATCTACTGATACGGCGTCCCCGAATATTAGCAACAAAGGTCGTGCTAGAAAGAGACCACGCAGCCGAGCCTGCGCGGGCCCTTCAGCATCAAAACCACCCTCGGGGTGCACATACAGGGAAATAGTGGATGCCTGATTATCCCGTTTTCCTGCTCACTACGGATCAGCTCCAGACTGTCCGCGCCGTTCTTCTGGATCACATTGCTGACCAGGAGATTCCAGATATTAGACCAAAGTTCAGGAGCTGCCAGTTCAAGAACGGCTGCTTGATACTGGCTTGCTCTGACCAGAACACGGTAAAATGGGTGGATCCAAAGGCATCTACTCTCGTTCCGTAGGAAGGGGCACAACTACAGGCCTACGACACGAAGGACCTGCCGAAGGCACATACCTTCATAGGGTACTTCCAGGACAGTGTCGGCACCACAGATGAGAGAATTTTGAGATTCCTCCAGAATCAGAACGACGGCTTTTCAACACAAGCGTGGCAGATACGCCGTTGCAATGTGTTTGGAAAGACCATCGAACTGTTGATAAAGGTTGACCAAAAATCGGCAAGCCAGATCGCCGAGCAGTGCTTTATGCTAAACTATATGTTTGCCAAAGCACGCATGCGACAGGTTGACAGAGGTCTGATAAACACTGGCTCAACAGTCTCTGCTGCAAAGTCGAGGACGGCACGAGCGGAACTCCCTTCTGGGAGCGCCCCGCCACCACCAAGACAATGCAATCCCGCAACGTTGAGGTTGGAAAGTGCGGAACATCCCTACGGGAGTGCTCCGCCGCCACCTAAACAATGCACTCCTGCGAAGACTAGTCGGGTGCAGCGAAATCCTCGCAAGAGGCCTACGCAGCAACCACCAGTCGATAACAGACATCAGAAGCTCAATCCGCCGTTAAGTGCGGGTCGGACATCTGTGGCCTGTCGCCTGCAGCAACCGAAGCCTATCGGTGTGGGCGACTCGGTCGTTCAACTCAGCGAAAACGCTGGTGGTACCCGTTTGCCAAGGCTCAATCCATCATTGGATCAAGCTGAAAACGGTAATCCTGCCCCAAAATGAGCAGCTTTCGCTGCATTCAAGTGAACCTTCACCATGCCAAGGGCGCGTCTAGTGTCCTATGCCGGAGGCTCACCAAAGAGCTGCTGAGTGTTGCTCTGATCCAGGAGCCATGGATCAACGATACCACGATGCTCGGTCAATCCGGCGCTAATGGTAAGGTGATCTATTGTAATACACAGTCCAAGCCAAGGACAGCCATTCTGTTAAATAAGAAAATAACATTTTCTCCAATTACAGAATTCATCCAACGCGACGTCGTTGCCATTACGGTGGTAGTCCCGACGACTAGAGGGAAGCAGGAGGTAGTCGTTGCGTCCGCCTACTTCCCAGGGGACAAGCACGAAATACCACCGTCCGAGGTTGCTGAACTCGTGCGGTACTGCAAGGCAGTCAACAAGCCGTACGTGTTAGGCTGCGACGCAAATGTGCACCACACGATATGGGCAAATCGGACACAAAAAACACGGGCACCTACTTGAATATCTTACTTCTAACGGTGTCAATGTAATCAATGTAGGGAATGACCCCACCGTCAGACAAGAGGTCTTAGACCTTACTCTATGTAGCGCCTCTATAGCTGAGAAAGTAAAAAATTGGCATGTCTCTGACGAACCAAGTTTATCAGATCACAGACATATCACTTTCGACATCAAGGCTAATCCTCTAAAGAGAGAACAATTCTGGAATCCGAGGAAAACCAATTGAAGTTCCTTTAGGGATCATCTGATTGCCTCACGTAATTCCTGTCACAATGATATACGAACTCCAGCTGAGCTGGATATCGCCGCTAGTGACCTGCAATGCAGGATCACAGACGCGTACAACACAAACTGTCCCGTAAACACGCGAATAGTTTGCCTTGATGTTCCCTGGTGGAATGAGACGCTTAGCAATCTCCGTCAGAAGGCAAGGCGTCTGTTCAATAGGGCCAAAATCACGTCTAACTGGGACGACTACAGAGTCTCCCTCACCAAATACAACGCTGAACTACGAAAAGCCAAAAGTAAATCACGAGTTAAATTTTGCGAAAGCATACAAACTCTGCCAGAGGCTACGCGTCTGCAGAAAGCGATGTCCAAGGACCACTGCAATGGTCTAGGAGGGCAATTGAAAAAAGAGGATGAGAGTCTCACTGTTACCACCAGGGAAACTCTGGAAGTTCTAATGAACACGCACTTCCCTGGTTCGACAGTGACCACTGGACAAGACATAGGCAGGCAGCAGCGGAATGGGTCATTACACAATGTGCCAAATGATTCGGTTCTACTTGCACGCTTCGATCAATTGGGCACTCAGCTCTTTTGAACCAATGAAATCTCCAGGTCCGGATGGTATTCAACCCATTTTCTTAAAAAAAACGGGCGGCGTTAAAATGTCCAAGCTCATCAACTGCTTTCGAGCCAGTTTCACTTTGGGGTATATACCAGCGAATTGGCGGAAAGTAAGGGTGGTGTTCATACCTAAGACTGGCAAAAAAGATAGAACCATGTCTAAGGCCGTCAGACCGATAAGCCTGACTTCAACGCTTCTTAAGGTGATGGAGAAAATCACGGATAACTACATCCGCAATGAGTTTTTAAAAACTCTCCGTTACATGTAAATCAACATGCATACCAACCCGGTAGATCTACGCGTAAAACCGCACGTTAATTGAGAAGCTGCTCAAATATCAAGAGACAGCACTTTGTGCTTTTCTTGATATTGAAGGCGCTTTCGAGAACACGTCCTTCGCGTCAATTAATACGGCTCTCTGTCAAAAAAGAATCGACCACACTACAATGAGCTGGATTCAAGCAATGCTCTCGAGCAGAGATATTACAGCATCATTGGGAGATACGTCGGTCTCGATTTCGGTGATCAAAGGATGTCCACAGGGAAAAGTTCTCTCCCCCCTGCTCTGGTCACTAGTGGCCGACGCACTCCTTCACAAGCTATCACAGCTTCGTTATGAGACCATTGCTTACGCCGACGACGTTGTACTTATCGTCAGAGGAAAGTTTGGCGCAGTATTGTCAAGTCACTTGCAAGGAGCTCTAAACACCACCATTTTATGGTGCTCACTAGAGGAACTTAATGTTAACCTCACCAAAACAGTCGTCATACCATCCACTAGGCGAAGGAAACATACCATTACTCCCCCTATACTGAATGTTGTCAGCCTGGGCTTCAGTAATGAAGTCAAACACCTCGGAATAATTCTCGATAAAAAACTGAACTGGGCTGCCCACCTATATTATGATGTTAAGAAAGCAACTACGGCTATCTGAGCATGCAGCTCACTGTTTGGCAAAACTTGGGGATTGAAACCTCAACTAGCCTTTTGGTCATATACTACTATTGCACGACCTATGATAACCTATGCTGCAGTCGTATGGTAGCCAAAGGTGAATGAGGTGACAGCTTAAGCCAAACTAAACAAAGTTCCGCGCCTGGCCTGTCTTGCAGTTACCAGTGTCATGCGTACAACACCTACTGCGCCATGGAGGCAATGCTATAATTACTGCCTTTGCATCTTCCAAATTAGTTTGGAAGTGCAGCACAGAATTGAGGGAGCTCTCCCGCCAAAACAAAGTTTTATTACTTTGGGTGCCCGGTTACTGCGGAATCGAGGACAATGAATTTGCTGACAACCTAGCAAGACAAGTATCAGCTCAGCAATTTATTGGTCCTGAACCACTTCTGGGCACCTTCGCATCCGCCTTGAAAGGCGAAAACTGATGACATGGGAAAAGCTAGAAATAGTATCCCGTTGGAATCAAATACAGGGCTGCACAGTGGTCAAATTTAAAAAAAACGGAGACACTAGTAATTGGGTAAAAAATGAGTAATTTTTCAAGGGTGGTGTCTTCGGAGAAGTTTAATACTAAAATATAGCGCATCTTTCTGCACTATTAGGGTGACCGTGAATTCACCTATTAGGGTGATACAAACTTTTGGTTTTTTAAATAATTTAAAAAAAAAATTTTTTTCTTCAAAAAATTGCAGAACATACTAAAATAAGCAATTTTACTGAATATAGTAACTATCTATCTCTTACCGGTTGCGAAATAGAATGATGTGTTAAAAAGGAGCGCTTTAAGATCAATTATGCTCAATAACTGCACACGATTTTTTTTACTGCTTTCAAGTGTTCTACAAAGTTATTTAGTATGCTAAAATACACATTTTCACTGAAGACTGTTTGTCGCTAGGACGCATATTTAATAAGTTATATAAAATAAATGAAAAAAAAATTTGGCAATGTTCAAACCAGACATCGATTAGGTGAAAGTACTATATTTTATCTATAAAAAAATATTTCCATTAGGAGCACTCTGAAGAAATCTCATAAAAAACAATTGAAAAATGTGTTATTTTTTAATAGAATTTTTTATAGCTCGTTAAGGAAAAGATATAGAGAGTTACTGTATTTAACAAAGTTGCTTATTTTAATGTGTTTTATAACTTTGCTTTGCTTTTTGAATACATTTAAATAAACAAAAATTTGTATCTCCCCAATGAAACCACCAAAATCGCAACCCACTTGCAAGCAGCACTTGCAACATCTTCCATGTTGCTATTTAGTCTTGTTTAAATTGCAAAAAACTTCACCGGTTACAGTATTGAAACACGCAACAAATAAGCAACTTCATGTTATTAATACGTTAAATTCAGGGTATCCAATACTTATACTGGCTGTCACAAATATATTAGTCTATATCTAGTAACATGAAACTTCATCGCAACATCGTGTTATTATAATGTCATTACTAAACAGTAATGTCACATGATGTTGCATCATGTTGATTACGGCATATTTTTAAATAAAATGTAACCAAACAAATACAATCAATGTAACATCATATTCCACCATATTTTTATGAAAAAATATTTTTCAACGAAGAAATGTTTTTATTTTAACAATAATTACACGAACATTCATCAGGAATCCATGGCATTTACTAAAATATTATTTGATTACAGTAAACAAATTCTTAATCTGGCTGGTTTAATTCTTTAAACTTGAAAATTAACAAATTAATAACGAGGCGCATCAAATAATACAAAGCAAAATTATATTTTGCACGATAAATTTTGAATGGCATGAAGATTAGCTCATAATAGGCCCAAAAAACTAGTTTTGTTTCGCATTAAGGATATTAATGTAAATAATTTTCGTCTTGGAGACCAGAGAGGAAATTTGCTTCCCGCTAAACATAATTCGCGATTACAAAGTTGCTCATAATTGTTTGGTTTTTGTCCGAGGAAAAAAGAGAAGAAAGTATTTTTGTTTTTGTTTTCACGCAAGTTTTGACAACGCGACATATAGGATTTCGTGTGAGTGTGAACAGACTTAAAATCTCTTTTAGTATCGTAGTCGCGAATGGATAGATAATGCGCATTGATGTTTCATAAAACATCTGTGTAACAATTGGTTGCATATAGGCTCCACCTCTTGCGCTTTTTCAATCACATAACAGTTCGATAAAGGTAACTGATGCGAACTTTTACCATACTTGAATGTTTCAATTATAGTTGCGTAACCCTTCATACACTCAAGTCTTTTTTTACACGGTTTGTTTTTTTCGATTACTCGAAAACGGTACAGCTAAGGAACTATTTACAATCTACGTGAGGAATGTCGAGCTACTCCCAAATGTATTGAGAAATAAATGAATGGTCTCTAAGTTATCCCGTTCTTAATACTCAAAAAACTAAACCGTGTAAAAAAAAGTACTTGAGTGTACCACAAATGGTGCTGCTTGGGAATAGTTTGCTATAACGCAAAAATGAGCTATTTTTGAGGCATAGTGTCTTTGGAGAAGTTTAATAATAAAATATATCGCATCTTTCTGCACTATCAGGGTGACCGTGAAATCACCTATTAGGGTGATTCAAACTTTTGGTTTTTTAAATAATTTCCAAAAAAAATTTTTTTCTTCAAAAAGTTGCACAGCATACTAAAATAAGCAATTTTGCTGAATATAGTAACTATCTATCTCTTACCGGTTGCGAAATATAATGATGTGCCAAAAAGAAGCACTTAAAAATCAATTATGCTCAATAACTTTGCACACAATTTTTTATTGCTTTCAAATATTCTACAAAGTTATTCAGTATGCTAAAATACATATTTTCTCTGAAGACTGTTTTCACGAAGATGCATATTTTATGAGTTATAAAATTTTTTATCAAAATATAATACATGTTTCAATTGATTTTTCTGAGATTCCGTTGGAGTGCTCCTGATGGAAATATTTTTTTTATAGATAAAATATACGATCATTAAGACTGTTGCAGTGGCCTTTTAATCCAATGCCCTTCTGGTATACAAAAACAAGTCCAAATAGTTCAATTCCAAATGCCTCCACGCAGCAGAAAGATTAGTGATGCCACAATAGTTTCGAAACATTCCGACGGTCGCCACATTTAATAACAGGGAACATGAATGACTGCTTCCAGATCGATTTATTGAGTATCTGGCACAAATGTTATCGTGAAATTTCTGTCTCTAAATGATAATGGATTGATAAACAAGAGAAAACGTTTAAAAAATTGTGAAAAACTTTTCCAGCTGAAATTTTTTTAGATTGCTGCTAAAATTTTCATACATTTCCATCAAAAAAGTTTTTCTGCGATGTCTAGTTCAACGTTCAAGAATTATGAACTATTGAAGTAAGCTATGTCCAAGAAAATCGAAAATTTTCTCTTGGAGTTTTCTGGCAAAATAAAAGACCTCATTTGACAAATGCCCATTTTTCACTTATCGATCCAATGAAGGGAAAAATGAAATCGACAATGTTCCGGATCAAAGCACATTGCACACTATCAAGACAGAAGGGGTCTATATTCAAAGAAAGCATTCGTGTTTGATTGATTATTGCTGAACTTTAGATTCAATTTCCCCCAGAGTGCTATCGTAAATTATGCGTTGTGAAAGATTAAAAAGCAATAAGTAGTCAACTCCGGACTCCGTATTGAAATGTCAGCATCATACACGGTTGTCGAATGTTGAACAAGTGATTAGATCAAATCATCATCAGATTTTCATTACAAGAAAACTCACCACGATGATTGCGTTCAGCAGTCAAACAAAACGCGTTACCCCATCATGCTTTGGTTTTTCGTAACATAGCTCAGCACACTCGTACTTGTCTTAGCTACGGCTTAAAGAATTCCCATCTCCAAAATATTCCAACATGTTGGTACATTTTATCTGCAACCAGCATACATCCACTTGCCTGCCAGCATGATTTCTTGCGTTTAACTCCTATTTATTTCTTCCCCAGAAGCACCCGGCTATCTTATCCTTTTTCCCACGTACCGCCTACCGCCGAATTTATTCTCACGTGGCAGAATTTATTCTCCCGATTTGGATTGCATGTACCTGGCAGTCATCCCGTGGTCGCAGCACATGGAACCTGCTTGCATGCAGAATGCAATCCCAGTGGCGATGCACAAGTCAGAAACAACGCACCGGTAAAACCTGCAAACGTCGTCGTCGTCGTCCTCGTCGTCACCGTTACCGGCGGGAATGCTTTTAGGATGACTTTCAACAACACGACAACTCGAGTCGACATCGACTACGGCGACGATACGTGAAACGAAACACTACATATTCTTACCCTTTCCTCCGTTTTTTTATGGTTCACATATCAGCCCACCTCCGCCGTCAGCTCACCGCACCGGTTTGCAAATGGCAAAAGATATGCTCCGACGTTCGTATCTGGAAAGGGTTTCCCAGTCAGAAGAAGTACGAGAGTGAAATAATATTTCTTTTCCACTTGCCTGACTTTGCGAGGAAAAAACACACATGCTAGCATCCACGTCGTGACAGTTGTATATGGGTAGCTTTCGGCAGAATGGATTCTTTCTTCGTTTTTTTTTTATTTCATAAATTGTAGTTAAATGGTATTTCGATCCTGAATCAACCAGTCAGCATCGCACAAAGCAGGTCTGTCTCGTGTGGCACTCTAATTTTTCAGTTCTTTGTGCTTGTGCTTTCCTTTCACCACAGAGTCGGCGAGGATGGCCTCTGGGATCGAGTGGAACCGATCTACACCAAAAGCAGCAAGGCATCCTACCAGGTAACCGCACTGGAACCGTTCACCGTGTACAGCTTCCGGGTGATCGCCGTTAATGAATTCGGCCACAGTGCACCGTCCAAGGAGTCGTACTACTTCGTCACGCTGCGGGAAGGTGAGTGAAATTTTTGACATTATCAATTTCAATATTTAGTTTGAGATTAGATACTTAATCCGTCAAGGACATAATTGTGTCTGGTAAATATCGAAATTTTATGCAAATTAAAAAGAAACTCAAAAATATCTTTGTTTAGTAAAGAAAACAAAACAAAATCTTACATTTTAGGTTAAAAAACACATCTCAAGTATGATGCAAACATTGTAATGCAAGAAAACGTGTGAAATGTCTTCTTTGGCCAGCCATTGCCTGGGGCATCCACTAAAAAAGTTCGACATTTCAAGCAATAGCTCGCTTTCTGGACCGAGTACCGAGTAGGTACTCGACCGTACGCTCAACTAATCCCACCCAGCGCTCCTGGTCTGGTCTGGTACCCATTGATTACGACATAGAAACAAAGAATTCTATTATTTCCGAGCCAAAATTCCGACAAAAATCCTTTTACCGAAGAATTCGCTCGCCGAAAACAAGCCAATTTTGGGGAGCTTCCCACCACCCGCCTCCATCCTATCGAGGTTATGCAAGCAGCAAGCTTAGACGTTAAATAATTACACAGAAGTTATAGCTGGCTGCTCAAATATTTGCCACCAATTTCCTTCCATTCCACCTTTGCCGGCTGGCGGGGGGGATTTCTCCAACGCCTCTCGAAAGCGGGACGAAAGAGCGACGAAATTCATTGCTGCTCTCGTGACTCCCGAGGTAACGTGACTATACATTACCATTCAAATTGGGTGGGAGGTGGTCCGCTCGAGGCGACAACGGAAGGTTGAACGTCTGCTAAATACACGAAACACGATCCCGAAGCTGGCCCGATTTGGGTTGGCACGCAAGGGTGCCATATTTGCATCGGACTCTTCTCCTTTCACCGATCTCGTTCGCGGCGGATTTGCTGGCAACATTGCTAGAGACGTCTGTTCTTTGTTCGGAGTGGGAGCGGAGTTTTCCCGGGATAGAGGGGAAAAAAGACCGTAATAAAACATGGTAACACGAACGGTGCAGTAGCAATTGTTTTAAAATGTTACCTCAACCGTGCACCTCAGCCCCGACGCGGTGTCTACAGTAATGGCGAAACAGGATTCTCTCGGTCTCCGGGCGGACTCGTGAAACTATTAAACGATGCTTGAAGTATCTCCGGGAATTTTGATTGTATAAATTTCGCCTTCTTTCTTCGATGAGGTCTACGGAGAACAGCGAAAGACGGGCGGTTTCGATGGGGACAACTTTTTGTCTTGTACAGGGATTTTCTTTTTTTTTCGGCCTCCGTGTGTCCTGTCCTATTATCGGAAGCGATAACTTCTTCCACTTGAGCACAGAGTGGTGAAGCAAATTGTTACAGGGAATTTGCCTTTTGGAGCACTGCCAACCACTCCGGGATGATGAGCTTCTCTGCGCGGTGCTGCAATTAAGCGCTAGCCGCTTAAGATTCCGGCACGTCCCCACCGACCATGCCGAGGAGCCGGTCCAACCTGCTGGTTCTCATAGACGAGTTCCATTGTGTTTCCGTGCCAGCGATTTTCAAGGGTCACCGCCGAGCTTCTCTGTTCCACCCGCGTATATCCTTGCGTTTGGGTTGGTGGATTTTTTTCCTCCATCCAGCTGCTTCCCAAATTGAAATTATGTTAATTTTATTCGGCGCGTTTCATGATAGCAATTATACACTTTTCTTATCTTGGTGAAACGAAAACATAACGACTACAGTCGTTACGCATCGCCGTCGGGTCGGCCGCCGGTCGCCGACAATAACAATAACAATGTTATCATGTCATAAAGTGTCATGTTTTTTGCCTTCCCGGCTGATGAGGCAGTTTTTGCTGATTTGACGCCACTTCCCGAAAGCGATTTTGCACGACGGAATTGCGCGCTGTTGTTCGATCCAGCAGACCCTCAAACTGCGGAGATAAGTTTTAAGGCTGAAATTGGATTAACGGTAGGAAATCTGTTGAATTGGTTTTTTGATGCTGGAGGTACTTTTAAAGTAGGTACAGTGGTGATGAAGTAATTCTCAAGGAAAAATATCAATATCATTAAATAAACTGGCTTTATTGCAGCTAACCAATAGTAGGCTTTGCACACTTAAACGATTCGGTAAAATTTACCGAAATCTAAACAGCTGAACGTTCGGTAAAATTTTTTATTGCACCAAACATTACTAATGATCTGTAAACGTCGATTGGCACCATCGAAATTTTTACCGAACGTTCAGCTGTTTAGAATTCGGTAAAATTTTACCGAATTCGGTGCTTTTTGTTAAGTGTGTGCATCGTGTGATTCCCTAAAACTGAGGTGTGAATACTTTTACACGAAACAAAATGTTAGGCTGAACTGAAATGAATAGCTTGGATGTTACCATCGCAATAAATTAAATCCTGCAGTCAGTCTCCAAGGGAACCGAGAGTCACTCGATCACTCGATCCAATGTGGCACTAATCAGATGCGTCAGCTTGTCCGGGAAACCTTTGTCGTGCATTATCTGCCATCTGGTCGCGATCGACTGTATCGCATACTGCTTTGAAGTTAATTAAGATGCAATGCGGTGCCACCTTGGACCCTCGACCCGTGGTTAGAGTGGTTAGAGACAAGGTAACAAAACTCTTGAGGGGGTGATCAGACGAATTTTCATCAAAGATAGCCAACTCCTAGGATTCGCAGATGATTTTGATTTTCTTCGATTCCCGTTGCAGTTTCTGTTATTTTGTCTTGTTGTTCCTCTTGGTTTTCATTAATTTTTTTTCTAATTTCGTCTACCGTTTTCCGTGTTTTCTCTTCCCTTTTTACTTTTTTGGTGTCCAGTTCATTTTTTCCAGTTCTTTTTACCTCCTTTTTTTGTCGACTCTCTTCTTCACATGTTTCGTTTTTTCTCCTTTAGATGCCGTTTTTTTTCGTTTCTTTTACATTACATTTACATTTACATTATTTGGCTTTCATTGTTTTATCTGCCGTTTTAGCTTTTTTAGTCCATTTTTCCTTTCCATTTTGTTCCATCTTTCTCTTTTAAAATCCTGTTGTATCTCTTTTTCCAGTTTTCACCGTTTCATCTGTTAGTTCTCTTTTTCTCTCTCTCGGTAGTCTTCTTTTCCCTTTCGTTTTCTCTTGTTTTCTGTTCCATTTTCCCTCGTGTTTTTTTTTTTGTTTTCCCAACCTTTCTGTTCCATCTTCCCTCTATTTTTCCTCATTTTCCCTTCTTTGCTCTCTGTTTTTTTTTTGTTTTTGCTGCCCGCTGTTTCCTCTTTCTTTTCTTATCCTGTCCCGTTTATCGCACTTTTCAGTCCTGATTTTCTCTTCTTTGTTCCGTTTTTTGTCTTTCTTCATTTTCAGGCCGGTTTTCGTTTGCTCCGCTCTATCTATTTTTCTTTTCCGTTTTACCCCGTATGTCTTCCGTTTTCAAATTGCTCTTTTATCCCGTTTTTTCTCCTTTTCAGTCCAGTTTGTCGTCATTTTCTTTCTTGCTTTTCACGTTTTCTCAATGGTTTTGCTTTCTTTTCTCTCATTTTTCTTCTTTTGTCTTCCGTTCTCCCGATTTTTCTGTTCAGACGCCTCTTGTTTGCCTGTTACGGCTTTTCTTTCGTTTTTTTTTCACGACAGTTTTTCTTATTTTCCTCTTTCGCATTCCCTTCTTTTTATATTCCGTTTGCTCAGTTTTTGTTTCATTTTCTATCGTGATTGTTTCCGTTTTTATCTGTTCAGGATCAGCAGGAGACCAATTACTTCCATTCCATTAGAATCCATTAGGCAAACCGAAGTTTTCGGCCATAGCTCAAGACAATCAAGGAAAAAATATTTCGAAAAATTTCCGTGTAATTAATAGAAGTTAATTTTCCGACAGAGCTTGCTACATTTAGAATTGGAACAAACTTCTGCGCTTATTGTGGCGCTCTTGGTGGACGAATTTAAAAGCTCTTGGGGTCCACGTATCGGAAATTTTGTTAGCTTCACCTAAGTATTTTTGACATTCCGCAAAACGATTGTATTTTGTAAACAAACAACATAGACGCCGAAAGAAGGGATAAAATTGTGCAGTTATTTGGAAAATCCATTGTGGTCTGCATTTAGGCTAGCTAAACAGCTGAAATTACCGCGAAATACCGTATGGCGCGTTATCAAACGGTATAAGGAAACATTGATGACAATTCGGAAGCCGCAAGCTAATCATTGGAGTGGAACTGTCGACCGGAAACTGCGTGGTAAGATTTTGAAGACCATCAAGAGGAATCCCAATCTATCGGACCGTGATTCGATGCTGCCCATAGTACCGTGAGGAGAATTCGACTCCGGGAAGGAATCAAGTCCTATCGAGCTAGCAAACAGCCAAATCGAACCATAAAACAGAATAGGGTGGCAAAAATCCGTGCTCGAAAAATTGCATGAAAAATAACAACGTATTTATTAAAAGCGATTTTGAATTTGAATTGTCCTGCTTATCAAGATTTTGTCGTTAAACTGCAAAATTCGTCGGGTTTCATTGAATCTGTTTGTTGGTTATAGGGTTATGGTATTCAAATACCATTAAAATGCGAAAATGTTTTGTGATACAGCTATGAAGCGCCATATTGCAGCTTGTCAAAAAGGCGCACTGAAAATTAGGTGATAAGTCCTATAAATTCTCCTTCATGTCACTGCATGTTTGTGTATTTTTCATGGCATATAAAAGAAGCTAACAAGTCCTATAACAATAACTTTTAGCTTAAACTCGAAAACAATCAATAAATAAAACGGAAACAACACGTTGTCAAATTACCAAAAAAAAGTTGACGTTAATGCCCAACCCCGCCAATTGGCGGGGTCAGTTTCTTGATAAAAATCGACCAGTTCCCAAATTTTTTATAGCAATTTCTCTTTTTTACCTTGAAGTATAACTTATCATCTAGTCGCCAATAATTTTTTTGTTCATTTATTCCCCGAAATAAGCAATTTACAGCAATAATTCTCTGTTTTCTGGCATTTTTCAAGTTTTGCACTACTTATCTGTTTCTAGTTACCGTAACAAAACAAACAAATCACTCGAATAGTTAGATTAGACTATAATGAGAAGGTATGGGTGGAAATCAACATGAAACGAATAAGCATAGTAGATTTACAACGATTTTCCTGAAGCCCGCCAATTTGCAGGGTTGGGAACTAGAGGGTTAATGCTCCGTAATTCGTTCTAGTAATTGATTTGTACTGAATCAAATATAAACACTAAATTTGCAATAACACGTCAATTATACAATGAAAACTCAATAAAATACATTGAAATAAGAAAGCAAACAAGCTTGTCTTGTTCATAAACCCAGACACCTCACATCTCAGTGAATCAATATCTGGACACTTTTGAATCGTTTTCCGGACTGGCAAAACTTTCTTATATTTTGTCTAAGAAATGTATGCCTGTAAGTAAACAACTTATCACTTGTAAAATGTAGTATTAAATTATCATCTCTATACATTTTTTACTTTTAATACCACTTTTGTCGTCATTAAATCATACGATTTTAGTTAAGTGCTACACTGATCCACTTACCTAAAGCATAGTATATAGTTCCAAGCGAAGTGAAAATCGAAGCAAGTGAAAAAGCGTGTCTTTTCGCTCGCGGGAAATAAAGACTGTGGATCTCTTCATAATTTCATGAGCTTTCGGTTTACAGTTCATGTGAAGTGAATTGAAGGGTTTACAGATCGAGCGAAGTGAAAATAAATTTAAGGCCAATGCGATATTTACAAGTGGGGCAATGGCGCTGCAGTAATTAAGTGTAGCGCAAAACATTATCAATACGTTTTTGGAACCGAAAAACCAGTAATAACGGTTAGGCGTGACGTCCAATTCTACAAAAAATCCGCATTGCTCGTTGCGGTATGTTTTTGGAGTCATGAAGTTTTTTTTGCCAATATTAATAAATATTTTCCTTTTCCACACCTCTACACACTCATTGGCTTGAAACGTCAAGTTTCCGCTAGCTGCAGCCTCGTTCACGAGCGTAGGCGCGCGCGAAAGAAAAGTACCCAAGTGAAAAAGATGTCATCCACACTCTTTAATTTCGGTGGATCACGTTTGTTTACAGTTCCGAGTGAAGTGAAATGCAGCTTTTGCGCTAGTGAAAAAGTTGAACGTTTTGTATGGGATTTTCACTTCGCTCGGAACTCTATACAGTAACCAGAGAACGAAATGAATTAAATACTTCTACATTAAATGCCTTAACCCTCTAACGGGTAAGACCGTCTGTAGACGGCCTTTACTTTTGGAGCTCCAGAGCCGCATACTAAATTTGTTTTTAATTGGCAATATGCAAAATGTGTTCAGAACAGATTTCTTGACATTTTGATACTAATATTATAACATTCTGACCATGCACTCAAAAGTTATCATCATTCAAAAACAAAAATTTAGAAAAATTCCGAAAATGATTATTGCGCGAATATTCCCTTTTGTACTTTTGAAGGAAAAGGACATCTAGAACAAAATGATTGACCTAAAAAGTTTTTCTATGAGTAAATTTTATGCATTATTTTAATTTTGTAAATTTCAATTGAAAAAATATCTGGGCAGAGCGTCAGACATGAAAAAAGAAAAAGAGAAATTGGACTTTTTCTTATCTGGTGCTCCTCCAGATAATTATTTTTGCATGAAAATCAGAACTTAAGGTTTTTTTGTATGTACTTTCATGATAAAATAGTCATTAGCTTGATCGCATCGTTTTTACGGTGCTGCCCGTTAGAGGGTTAAATTATGACGGTAGCTGTCAAGCAGCGAAAAGCATATCGGTTTTATTGCCGCAATCAATTGTTCTAGATGTCCTTTTCCTTCAAAAGTAAAAAAGGGAGTATTCGCGCATTAATTATTTTCAGAGTTTTTCGGAATTTTTGTTTTTGAAAAATGATAACTTTTGAATGCATGATCAGAATGCTATGATATTAGTATCAAAATGTCAAGAAATCTGTTTTGGACACATTTTGCATATTGCCAATTAAAAACAAATTTCGTATGCGGCTCTGGAGCTCCAAAAGCGAAGGCCGTCTCTAGGCGGTATTACCCGTTAGAGGGTTAATGAAGCTTTTCGCTACAAATTAGCTTGTCATTAGCTTGATCGCATCGTTTATACGGTGTTGCCCGTTAGAGGGTTAAAGCATACAGCTTGCTCTGATAAAACCGCTAAAGCAGTCCGGCAGTTTTATTAATTTTAAAATACGTCCGTGAGCAGAAAAGTTGCAGTTTTACTGTCAGATCTTCGTTATTTTTGCTACCAACGGGGTGGTAGCTCCATGTCGCCATACTCAAGATAAAACTTGTACTTTCTACAACAATACAATTTTCTGTACACCAGTCTTTCAAATTCTACTTTGCTGATACGCTGTAGCCAAAAGAGCAAAAAAAAACTAAATGAAGCCTGGTCCAAATTCAAATCGCAAAACCCAGCATATACTGGGTGAGTAGTAATAAATGTCAGTGTTTAATGTATTTGATTAAAAATGTGTTAATCAAAGATGTGTCATATTTCACATTTTTCGTTTAGAGTGTATTCAAATGCTTGCAAGTTTATTTTGAACTAGCTGACCCGACAAACTTCGTATTGCCGCAAATTAACCTGTGTTGTACATAAATCACGAATCTCGGATGATCTTTGTCACAATCTCGAGTTTTGCAAGCCCCCCAGTGGGCGGCGCTTCTGACGGCGGGTCACCGGCAACACTCGCGACCGTCTCGTCCTGAATGATCTAGTGTTACTATAGATAGTTTTTGTGGTCTTGTATTGACTATGGACTATGTTTTATGGAAGAGTCTCGAATTTCTCGAGTTCGATTAGTTTTTGAGTTTCGCAAAAAATTCTGTTTTATTTGTATGAGAGTCCATATCCCCCTACCACAGGGGTGAGAGGTCTCTAACTATCGTAAAATAAATTCAAGACTCCAAAATCTCCCACATGCCAAATTTGGTTCCATTTGCTTGATTAGTTCTCAAGTTATAAGGAAATTTGAATTTCATTTGTATGGGAGCTCCCCTCTTAAAAGGGGAAGGGGTCGTAATTCACCATAGGAAAAATTTCTGCCATCTAAAACTCCCACATGCCAAATTTGTTTCCATTTGATTGATTAGTTCTCGAGATAAGAGGAAATTTGCATTTCATTTGTATGGAAGCCCACCCTCTTAAAGGGGAGATGGGCCATAACTCGCTTTCTAAAGAAGAGAGGGGTCTCAATTCACCATAGAAAAAAACCTTGCGTCCAGAACCACTTACATGTCAAATTTGGTTCCATTTGCTTGATTAGTTCTCGAGTTATGAGGAAATTTGTTTTTCATTTGTATGGGAGCCCCCCCCCCCCCCTCTCTTAAAGTGGGGATATCCATAGAAAATATACCATAGAAAATATTCTTGCCCCCAAAAACACCCACATGATAAATTTGGTTCCATTTGCTTGATTAGTTCTAGAGTTATGAGGAAATTTGTATTTCATTTGTGTAGAAGCACCCCCTCTTAAAGTTGGGAGGGGTCCTAATTCACCATAGAAAATATTTTTGCCTCCAGAAACCTCCACATGCCAAATTTGGTTCCAGTTGCTTGATTAGTTCTCGAGTTAAGAGGAAATTTGTATTTCGTTTGTATAGGAGCCCCCCTATGGGAGGGGTCCTAATTCACCATAGAAAATATTCTTGCCCTCGAAAACTTTCACATGCCAAATTTGGTTTCATTTGCTTGATTAATTCTCGAGTTATGAGGAAATTTGCGTTTCATTTGTATAGGAGCCCCCCTTCCTAAAGTGGGGAGCGGTCCTAATTCATCATATAAAAAAATCTTGCGTCCAAAACCACTTACATGTCAAATTTGGTTCCATTTGCTTGATTAGTTCTCGAGTTATGAGGAAATTTGTTTTTCATTTGTATAGGAGCCCCCCCCCCCCTCTTAAAGTGGGGAAATCCATAGAAAATATACCATAGAAAATATTCTTGCCTACAAAAACACCCACATGATAAATTTGGTTCCATTTGCTTGATTAGTTCTAGAGTTATGAGGAAATTTGTATTTCGTTTGTATGAGAGCCCCCCCTCTTAAAAAGGTAAGGGGTCCTAATTCATCATAGAAAAAATGGTTGCCTCCAAAAACACCCACATGCCAAATATGGTTCCATTTGCTTGATTAGTTCTCGAATTATGAGGAAATTTGTATTTCATTTGCGTAGAAGCACCCCCTCTTAAATTTGGGAGGGGTCCTAATTCACCATAGAAAATATTTTTGCCTCCAGAAACCTCCACATGCCAAATTTGGTTCTATTTGCTTAATTAGTTCTCGAGTTATGAGAAAATTTGTATTTCATTTGTATAGGAGCCCCCCCTCCTAAAGTGGGTAGGGGTCCCAATTCATCATAGAAAAAATTTTTGTCTCCAAATACACCCACGTGCCAAATTTGGTTCCATTTGCTTGATTAGTTCTCGAGTTATGAGGAAATTTGTATTTCGTTTGTATAGGAGCCCCCCTCTTAAAGTTGGGAGGGGTCCTAATTCACCATAGAAAATATTCTTGCCCTCGAAAACTTTCACATGCCAAATTTGGTTTCATTTGCTTGATTAGTTCTCGAATTATGAGGAAATTTGTATTTCATTTGTATAGGAGCCCCCCTCCTAAAGTGAGGAGGAGTCCCAGTTCATCATAGAAAAAATTTTTGTCTCCAAAAACACCCACGTGTCAAATTTGGTTCCATTTGCTTGATTAGTTCTCGAGTTATGAGGAAATTTGTATTTCGTTTGTATAGGAGCCCCCCTCTTAAAGCGGGGAGGGGTTCTAATTCACCATAGAAAATATTCTTGCCCTCGAAAACTTTCACATGCCAAATTTGGTTCCATTTGCTAGATTAATTCTCGAATTATACGGAAATTTGCATTTCATTTGTATAGGAGCCCCCCTTCCTAAAGTGGGGAGGGGTCCCAATTCATCATAGAAAAAAATGTTGTCTCCAAAAACACCCACATGCCAAATTTGGTTCCATTTGCTTAATTACTTCTCGAGTTATGAGGAAAATTGTGTTTCTTTGGTACAGGAGCCCCCCCTCTTAAAGTGGGGAGGGGTCGTAATTTACTATAGAAAATATTCTTGCCATCGAAAACCTTCACATGCCAAATTTGGTTCCATTTGCTTGATTAGTTGTCGAGTTATGCAGAAATTTGTGTGTCATTTGTATGGGAGCCCCCCCTCTTAGTGGGGGGAGGGGTTTCTAACCATCACTAAAACCTTTCCTGGCCCCAAAAAACCTCTACATGCATACTTTCATGCCGATTGGTCCAGTAGTTTTCGATTCTATAAGGAACATACGGACAGACAGACAGACCGACAGACAGACAGACAGACAGACAGACAGACAGACAGACAGAAATCCTTCTTTAAAGGTATAGATAGATTTCCATTTGTTTAAGATTCGTTGTAATCGTTGACGCAAAAAGGGAACTTGTGATAAGCCTGTTTTTGAAAATTTTTCGGCCGTGTAACATTTTAAAGACATTGAAGTCACTCGGAATAAACGAACGTTTAATCTTTCGTTCCATCAAGTGATACAAAGAAACCGGTTCTTGAAAAGTACTCCCCAAACCTGGCCGTAAAAGCACTGTACGGACATCGGAAACCAAAATGTTCCTGCTGCAGATCACCACAACTAACAAAATGTTCGGATGCATGCGGCACATCTTTGTGATACTCCTCGGGATAAACTGGTTGTTTAAAGGATCCGGAATGCTTCCAGGGTAATGGTATGGGGATGTCTTTCCAAAAATTGAAGCTTCCATTGCTGTTCATTGAACCTAGTGTTAAAATTGACACTAAATAATACATCGATAAAGTTTAGAAGAATCATTTGCTTTCCATCGTCAACAAACTGACAGTTATTACACACACCCTGCCACTATGAGCCAGAAATTAAAATTTCGGGACAAAAATATTTGCAGTTAAACGGCATGTCTCAGCTCAATGTGATCTTTGGCAACTTTTTGAATAAAAAATCGATACATATTTTGAAGTGGTCGTCCAATATTTAAGCGTTACTTAAACAACAATTTAAGTAATAACTTTTCAATAAACTTTTTTTCACCTTTTTGGTTTCAAAATATTAACCGTATGTGTTCGACAAAAAAAACGCCTTTAAGTGCTCGACAAGCGTACCCGGGTACCCACAAATTGAAACGCCTGTAACTTTGGCAATTTTTTATCGATTCGGACACTTTTACCACCTAAAGATTCAGAAACTAATCCACTTCCAATGTGGTTACAACAGAGCCGGAAGTGATTCATCTGGTTCCCGGAAAACCGGCATTCCAAGGATGTGTTCCGGAATTAAAGCACTTTTTATATTTTTGGATGTAATTATTGTAATATGGGTGTCCAAAGTTCTTTAAATTACTCCGAAAGGTGATTCTTCATTGTTTTAAAACAATATAACCATATATCCTAGGAATGGCCATTCTACGACCAGTACCCGTGGTCCCCCACCTCCTGTGACCATAAAACTGTTTGGTTTACAACACTGGCAATATGGGTGTCTAAATTCATGAAAATACTCCAGATGGTCAATTTTCATTGTTTTGATTCTATCTGATGATTTTGCCACGGCATGGCCTTTCCGGAACATATGCCCGCAGGGCTTCACAGTTGTCCAAAACCAAAAATACGTGCGCATTAGAGTTTTGAGTGGGAAAACTTGATTTTAGATTTATGGAACCTTTGGGAGAGTTTCTTGGTATTAAAAGTTCTATCGTCTGGTGAAATTCAAATTTTGAATAATCCCCCTAAAATGGACATAAAAAATTTATTTTTCTTCAGCTTCAATATAATACATTGATGAGTTCTGCAAAGTTTTAGAGCATATTATTACAAGAAATTTTGTTGAATACAGTAATCTTCGATCTCTTCAGCGAAGATAGAAATTCCGCGAAGATAGGATTATTCAAAATTTGAATTTCACCAGACGATAGAACTTTTAATACCAAGAAACTCTCCCAAAGGTTCCATAAACCTAAAATCAAGTTTTCCCACTCAAAACTCTAATGCGCACATATTTTTGGTTTTGGACAACTGTGAAGCCCTACGGGAATATGTTCCGAAATATGTTAAAGTAACACCTAAATATTGGACGACCCTTTCAGAAGATGCATCATTTTTCCATTCAAAAAGTTGCCGAAGACCACATTGAGCTGAGACATGCCGTTTAACCGCAAATATATTTGTCCCGAAATTTCAATTTCTGGCCCATAGTGCCTGCATCGTCAAAACTTTCAAGGCCACCAAAAGTTCTCTATAAAGCAAATGCATTCTATTATTGCGATTCCTTTTGTAAAAACAAAAAGTGTGGTATTTTGTCTAGTAAAAATAGATTAAGCTATCCTTACACTAGTACACCCCTTAGTAGAAGTCGATTGACACCAGTTAACATCTTCGTATCTTATATATTTACATTCTAGAACAATTTTACGTTTACCCTACCAGGTTTTTCGCCTAAAATACCACAAAATATAACATTCACTTTTTCCTCACGCTAAACCGCACCCAATCATCTCTGACTGCCATTTTCGTGTTTCTATTCCAAATAATTCTGCAGCCCCAACCGGCAAACCGGTAACGACGATCGCCCACAACACGTCTGCCACGTCGATATACGTTTCGTGGAAACCGCCGCCACCCGAGACGATACTCGGCGAATTCCTGGGCTACCGGATAACCTACCGTACGCGCGACAAGACCGACCCGGAGGACGACGCCAAGGAGATCTACATTCGCGACAGCACCGTGGAGGTAGGTGTTCGTGTGCATGCGCTTGCGAAAATGTGCGGTTGTGTGGTTAGAATACCGACAAGCATGTGGAAAATTTCCCAAAGGGTAGGTTAATCGAAGCGTTTCCCCAGGGCTAAATATTGATGAGCTCCGGTCGCTATCAGTTCGGTTCGGCACAGCAACGTATAGCTACCGTAGTTCCGTTGTTTCGTCGGTGAAACCGAAGATGGAAGAAAGCTTTCCCAGGACCCAGTTACATCGAGCTTGCTTGCTGCTGGCGTTGGTTGGTGGACGGTATGTGCATTTCGAGTGTCGGCAGCCGAAGGGGCTTTCCGGTGTCCAACCACAAACCCCCCGACGAATGAAGACGAATGCTAATGCATCTGCTTGTTTATCTTTCCGGTTGAGTGGAACACTTGAAACAATCACAGATGACGTCTGCTAATGTAGGTCATAAATAAACATATCCTTATCCGTTGGTTATCTGTTTCTCAGCATTGTCGGAGAAAATGTACTAAACTGTGCTCCGCTGTGGGTAGTAAATTTTGAGTAATTAAACTGAGTAAACAGCATTCGCTTTCGGTTGTTTACACCGGTCAACGAGGAAAACCTCCCAGCTGAACGTGAATATGTTACAGAAACACTTAACAGAAATGGAAGGTTGCCATTTTTAAACAATGTTCATGTTTTCGGAGAACTTTCTGAGCGCTCGGTTCTATGAATTGAAAAGCAATCACACGTTCCTTCCTTGCTGCCTTGCATTCACCTATAGGTGCCTTGTTGGGCAGTTTGACGATTTCGTGGTTATAAACCATTACTAAGCAGACGTACTAAGAATTCTACAAAACAAGTGAGTGGCAGTTCTTTAATAACTTGCACAACAGGACAGTTAATAGTTCTACTGGTACAATCCTAATATGCACTTGGAATGATGCCAAAGCACTGTACTTCGGTGAAGGCAATCTATTTTGATTTACAACTTAATTTCTAACTTAAACCGCTGCTGTTTTACCGAAATCAAGGACATAATTTTTTGTTTCTGGTTTAACATTACTGTTAACGTAATCTCAATCGATGAATGAAGTAATTAATTTGAAAGCACTTTTTCCGCAAATTCTCTGGGCATAGATCGTGTACCGAGACGAAGGCAAATTTGTACTATACCGACCTTTTTCAAGGAGCAAATTTTTTCAATATTGATTCGAAGTCAGTGAGCAAAATTTCTCGAAAACGAACGAACCGATCCACTTCAAATTTTAACACAAGTTTTCTAAGATCATTTTCTAGTAATTAATCGACGAATATTCCTCACCCACTTGGTAGTTTTCAATTTATGGACAATTAACGAGCAAAATTTATGCCAGAAATCGATTATTTGTGATTGAGAAACCGCCATTTTGTAAAATATAATAATATTTCGCTAATTCCTTTGCCTTGGACCAAGAATTATCCGCGATTTCCGGATCACGCTCACATCCTCCGGGAAGTTTCTTGATAACTGCGTTTGGATTTAAAGAATAAATAATCCCTTTAGCTCTGAATCAAGATCGTAGAGTTTGTTCAGAATTCTCGAGTTTGGATAAAGTTTTATTTAATAGATCTGGGGAAAAGCTTTTGGAATCGTGCCTTTAAATTTAAGTTTGTAGTTTTGAATAACTTCTCGCAACGTGATTTTTAAATGCCAAAAAAAGGACACATCTAATGGCTGACACAGATGTGTACTATTTGGAGGGAGTAGCACGAAACTAATATTGTGCTCTTGTCAGGCTTCAATTACTGCCAACGACAAGTAGCTGCTTAAATTATCACCGATCAATACCTTTGGTTTATTTCTCTCAGAACGATCATTATTTTTGAAGTACTTCAAAGCTATCTTGAAAAACCACTGCTCGAACAAATTATTATCGAACCAACCAGATGAGAAACATCCATAAACGGACCTCCCAGCGTCCAGGAATCGTACATGTTCTCGACTTGGATGAATCCATGATTCGTTCAACGCGCTTGGCGCCTCGTTGAGTTATTACTTTTGGTACGTCCAGGATCACCGCATAAATTTAAATGTTTCATCGTAATTTACAATAAGATCGGGGAAATGTTTTGGACAATAGACTGCAAATTGTTAAAATATTTACTTATTACTTCCGGTGAGACGCCTGCTCTGGATCAGTTTATGTTTTCACATAATCTCAGGCTTAGCTCCGTATGTCGTTTCAAAAAGGATGAACTCCTGGATGAGATGGGGATGAGATAATTTTTCACAATCCGTCGAACGTCTGTACGAGTAAACGGCATTCCCCATTCAGCAACAAGAAGAATCCCTTCTGACAATCTACTTTCCTCTTGCTTGGAAAGCACAGTTGATGTTCCGTATTTCTCCCGTATTCCGATAGTATTCCTCCCAAGCAACAGTTTGAGTTTGATTGCACTTTTATTGCGGTATTTCTGACCAATATTGGTCACCAGAACCGTCATAAGTATGTAATAAAACCATCATTGTTACTTGGGCTTTTGTCATGTTTCGACTAATTGTTGCTGGGCATAGATTATATTTCCGGGCGATTTCTCTCAGGGACGATTTTTCTTCTTGGCTTCTTCAACAGCCATTATTAGTACCTCCCGGTAAAAATTGACATATTTCGGACTTCCCGGAGGCGCCTTATATTTTCTTGGCATTGTTTCAGTAGGGTAGTCGCGCAGCTAAGCACATTGTAATTTCTTTTTTCTTGTTTATTGAGGTATATGCTTCAATTAACGCTTGTGTGATATAAATTTATCTAACACAAGGCATTTGTCACAAGGCAAGACAAATGCATTTGTTGAACGAGAAGCTTTATTAAGACAAAAATGAATTTTCCGATTCAATTATATTGTGTCAATAGTTGCGCTAATGTTCCCTTAAGTTTGGTGTTCCTTTAATTGTGTTTTTCCGTATACATTGCTAGGTTGCTAAGTGAAAAAACATTGTAGCGCAACTATAGAAATGAGCGCCTATATTTGTGCGCTCCAATTGCGCCTATAGTTGTGTTAGATTTTAGAAAATCGGCATTTTAGCAAATAATGCTTTAATTTTAAAAGGTGTAGTCTAACTACCAATACTCATGAGAACTTGTTTTATAAAATGAACATAATTGTTTTATTTATAATGTTACGGTGGCGAAAATATGCATTAATAATGAATTAGAGCGCAACTATTGGTACTACCACAACTATTGGATCAACTACCCTATTGCTAAAAACGAATAGAAATGATAGCTTGCCTCGTGGAATCAATATTACACAGCTTTCTACATTTATTAGCTGTTGCATGTTGCCCCGTCGAAGTAAGGGTAAACGGGGTAACAACGCCCGCCGGGGTAAAGCCGCCCACCATGGTTTTACATGGCCTTGCTCAAATTGGTGTTAAATGTTGATGACAGTCATATTACTGAATGCGTACGCAATATTTTACAATATCTTGTACAGCAATATCGTATAAACTATCGGAGAAATAAATAAAAACAGATTTTTCTTATAATCGTTTCGTTTTTTATAACTTTGTTCCCACAGAACTTAGGGTTTATTTTATTCAAAACGTTAAAACTTTTAGTAAATCCAACCCATATCGCACCTCTGATCCTGTCTTCATCCGACAGTACCTAAATTAGGTAACTGTTCATGCAGTTTTGTTGAAATAAATAGTGAAATGTATAAATCGGTCATTTGGGGGTAAAACCGCCCACAACGAACGGCGCACGACCGTCGTTCATAATGCTAGTGCGATAAGGAGATCTTTAAAATAATTGCATAGTTTGGACCAAAGAATCTCAGATTTACATAAAATAATGTAAATGTGCTTAACTTATAGCTGGTAGACTGTTTGAAAAAATATAATTCGCCAATTTTCCCTGCGGGCGCTATGGACATTTCTTTGTTTTCTCGGATATAGCTTTTTTCAATAATTCCTCCCTCTTGGAACAAATATCATGGAATAAATATTTTTTTAATGAAAATATGGCAAATTTTCGTAGCAATGCAAAAATAATATGTATCTGGTTTATCAATCAGAACAATTTGAAATGTCAATAAATGACTTACCGGATCAATTGCAGGAACTTTAATACCCATATTGTTATATTTTATCATAGATCCTCTCTAGTCCTTAAAGATTGACTCCAGGATACCTAACTCGATCCATCTTGTTGTCTAAGGAAACTACACGGTATCAATTTCAAGACTGTTGGTACCAATATTACTGATATTCTTCCAATACGAGTGGTTGCCGGACACTCTTTCGAAATTGCGAATCTCGGGGAACCATGTATTGTTGGATGTCAAACTGATTTAATTTGTTTAAATTAGATAAATTCACGAATCCAATGCCACCAGTTTCGTTCAAATTGGTTAAATATTGTTAAAGTTATACCCTATGGCGGTTTTACCCCGTTAGTGGGCGTGTTTCACCCCGCATGGAAAAAATACTCTTTTTTTTGGACGTGTTTTCAAATCGCAATAAAAAATAGAAAATCATTACAGATATTTATGTTTTTATTTTTTACATGTAGGTAACAGATCAATTGTTCATTTAAAGCAGATAAATTAGAAATTGAGCTACAACTTTTTTTACACAGGTGGTTTTGCTTAAGTGGGCGGTCTTGCCCCGCTTACCCTTACATGTTTTATAAATAACGTAGTAACAAGCAGGACAAACAAATATAATTATCGTGAACCAATTATTTTGTTTCCTCATTGTTTACTTAACTATAAAACATGCATGTTAGAATTCTCTTACCTGTATTGAACGTGCACGAAACAAACGTCTTACGGTTGAAAAAATCACTACAAATTTTATCCCGTGTTCAGAGATTTTTTTAAACGCACCAGAATAGCGAAAAATTAACACAACACCTGCAAGGCCTCCTTTGATCAATCAGCAACAAGTGTCGGTAATTGACTTTTATTGAATTTGAAATGCCAGATCATAAAATACAATATATTCAACCGGTGTAGGCTTGTTGCAAGTTACCCCGTTTGACGGTAAACTATCCAGCTTTTTACGAACCATAATGGCGGAAGCCATAATCCGTGTTCGTATTATTAGTAGAATCAATATATATAGAATGCCAGTGTCGCTGTTTTACTACGGGACTCATTGTGGTAAACATGATGCTAACAATCTGTATCAAGTCTGTGAATCGGGAACTTCATTGTCAAAGTTGCTCATTGTTATTTATCTGTTCTTTATCTGTGCGCTCGTTGGTGTTGTCATCAGTGCGCTCATCGCTGTGTTTTCATGCCAGTGAAATGTTTTTAAACTTTATTTTTCTTTTCGTCCGGATGAATTGAATCCCACAACTGCGCCCTTTTACACCGATTTTTTCAGAAATTTGCAGCAAGTGAAGTTTCCAATCACATTACTTGGCAGCCATATTTGAAATTTTAAACTGGTTGTCAAAGTTTGACAATGAGATTCCTTTTTGATGAATCTCAGGCACACACACATATGCATATATACTGTAAATACATTATCTGAACAAGTGTGATGTTTACCACGCGCACTGCAGCGACACTGGCATTCTATATATATTGATTATACTATATTATTCTGCTACATACAGCCTGTTGACATTTCTATTTACATCACACATTTTCTTTTCGCACGTTCCTTTAGTTTTGCCGTGAGAACGTGGGGAAAGAGGGGAAAGGAATGTGATGTTATTGTTACTGTTAAAATACTGTTCGAATATTACGAACGCGGATTATGCTGTCCGCCATTATAGCTCGTAAAAGTTGGATTCTGGGGCTGATTCTATGTACTTTTGTTTCATCTGAAACAAAACCAAAAATCAACATTTTTCTGCCATGAAGTTAATTTTTTTCGAATATTTTTACTTACCTTCGAGTAGATAAACATGTTTCTTTCAATGAAATATTCCAAACGATAAATTTTTCACATTAGCTAGGCCCCACGCTGAAGTTGTTTGCAGTAGGAATAATATCAACAATATCAAATTCCAAATTGCTGGATCCTCTCCTCCACTCTTTGATCTCCTCTGAACCTAACACATGCGAGCCCCAGCTAATCCAGCTTTTTACGAGCCATAATGGCGGACGTGTTCGTAATATTTGAACAGCATTGTTGACACTTCCCTAATACATCGCACGTTTTCTTTCGGCGCGTTCACGGTAAAACTAAAGGAATGCGTGGAAAGAAAAGTGCGACGTATTAGGGAAATGTCAAAAATGCCGGTCAAATATTACGAACACGTCCGCCATTATGGTTCATAAAAAGCTGGATATCATTATCGTTTAGTGACAAATCGCAATATTGTCCATATTCCGCAATCTAAAATCCGGACAACTGAAAACGTTACTCATAAACTGTATTTTATTTTTTTATTACAACTATTTCACATTTTGTCCCTTTTTATGCAGCGCCAAGCGGGCGATTGCTTGTCAAAAAGGCCTATTACTGAAATGTCAAAAATACTGTACAAATATTACGAACACCGATTATGATGTCCGCCACTACTTACTTACTTTACTTTTTTAGGTGACAATCCGCTGATCGAATCCATGCCGAATTCAGGAACCGTCTCCACAATACTCGGTCTTGGGCTGCCGCTCTCCAGTCGCCCCTAACACCCGCTGTTTTAGCAGCCTCGTCAACAGCACTCATCCAACAGGTACGGGGTCTGCCTCGAAGTCGTCGGCCTCTGTCGGGTTCTCTGCTAAATATTGTTTTCGCTGGTCTCTCATGCGGCATACTTGCTACGTGGCCAGCCCATTGTAGTTTGTCGTATTTTAATCGCTTCACAATACCCGCATCTTTGTATACTTGGTATAATTCATGATTCATGCGCCTGCGCCACACTCTTTCGTCTAATATGCCGCCAAGAATTGATCGCAGGATCCTACGCTCGAAAACGCCTAGAGCTCGTCGGTCGCTCTGTTTCAACGTCCACGCTTCGTGGCCGTAGAGTACCACCGGGAGAATTAGCGTCTTATAGAGCTCGAGTTTTCTAGGAGTTTTGTGCTACGGGACCTCAGATGGCTACGTAACCCGTAGTAGACCCTGTCGGTAGCCGCTATCCGCCTTTTTACTTCACGGCTCACATCATCGTTGTCCCATGTCACTTACATCACTCTCTACCAGCCACCATATACTTTGTTTTGGTACAATTTATGATAAACCCTATCCTCGCAGCTTCCTCCTTAAGATGCGTGTACGTTTCTTCCACAGATCTACGGTTAACACCGATGATGTCGATATCGTCCGCGAACCCTAGGAGCATATGAGATTTCGTGACGCCTGCCCTTCCAATAGCACCTTCCAATGCAATGTTGAACAGCAAATTCGATAGTCCGTCACCTTGCTTCAAACCATCTAATGTCACAAACATGGGCGATGTCTCTCCCGCTATCCTGACGCTTGATTTTGAACCATCAAGGGTAGCACGTATCAGCCTAATTAGTGTTGTTGGAAAACCATGTTCAAGCATAATCTGCCACAGCTCATTTCGTTTAACTGAATCGTACGCCGCCTTGAAGTCTATAAACAAATGGTGAGTCTGCAAGTTGAATTCCCGGAATTTATCGAGGATCTGTCGCAAGGTGAACATTTGGTCCGTCGTGGAGCGTCCCTCTCGAAAACCGCACTGGTATTCGCCAACACTGATTTCCTGCAACGGCCTCAGTCTAAGAAACAGGATTCGCTAGAGAATTTTGTATGCAGAATTGAGGAGAGTAATGCCTCGATAATTTCTGCATTCGAGTCGATGGACCTTTTTGTAAATAAGGCATATGAGACCTTCCAACCAGTCCGTACGTAATTCCTCCTCAGTTCATACCTTTAGTATAACCTGCTGGATTGCTCAATACAGCCGTTCGCTCCCGACTTTCAAAAGCTCGGCGGGGATGCGTCCTTTCCAGCTGCTGTACCGTTTTCAGCTCCCTCGCTGCTTTCCTAACCTCGTCCAAAGTTGGTGGATCCACAGCTTGTCCACCATCCTCAATCGTTATCCTGTTTCTATTGACAGCTCCATCTTGTTCACAATTCAACAATGCATCGAAATGTGGTTTCCAACGGCTAGCCACCTCCGATCTTTCGGTAATCAGATTCCCCTCCTTGTCGTTGCACATAACAAGAGTTGGCACGGTCCGATTCCTGATTCCGTTGATCGTATTAAAGAAGCTTCTCGTATCGTGCCTCTCGAAGTAATTCTCCACCTCCGCAAGAACACGATCCCCGTTTCTTACGACTATGAAGTCTCTTTTCGGCAGCTCTAGTATCTCGGTATCTCTCTCTGCTCTAGCGTGTCACAGTTGCAGCCAATGTGTGACTTCTGACTCGATTCTTCTCATCAGTCACTCGCTGCCACTCTGCGTCAAACCACTCACTGGAAGTGGCTGCAGCAGTAGTACCCAACACTTCCCGCGCTGTAGTACTGATCGCGTCGATGATGTGTCTCCACTGTTCATTCAGGTTCTCTCCGAGAAGTTCACACAACCGCACATCAGTCTTCCAAGAGTACTCTGCAGCAACTCCTTCCGCTACTAACCGCCGAATGTTCAGTCGTATCTTCCTCGTTGATTTTGATTTGGATACGTTGCTTACTACGAGATAGTGGTCCGAGACGACGTCTGGCCCCCAGAAGGATCGCACGTCTGCAACATCAACAAAGTGCCGGCCATCACCCAGAACATGGTCGATCTGAGAGCCTCTGCATTAGGGTGTTTCCAGGTGCAAAATGGGTACTACAGATAACCATTCGTCTGGCTGCAGCGAAGTTGATTAGCCTCAGGCCATTGTCGTTTGTGGTAGGATGGAGGCTTTCTCTACCAATGACGGGACGAAAGAATTCCTCACGTCCGACCCGCGCCCTTGTATCCTCGATGACTATCTTTATGTCACGTCTTGGGCACTCTCCATATGTCCTATCGAGAAGATCATAGAACGCCTCTTTCACGTCATCGGGTTTGTCGTTCGTCGGTGTGAACACATTTATTAGACTGCAGTTAAAGAATTTACCCTTAATTCTCATAATGCATAGACGGTCATTGATGGGCCTCCACCTAATGACACGCTTCATTTGTTTTCCATGTAATACGAATCTGACTCCATGCTCTGCTTTATCACCATCACTGTAGTAGATGTGATACTTGAATGTCGTACCCGCAATAAACTCAGACTCATCGCACTTCCTGGATGGCTGCAACCTCGACCTTCATCTTGTGCAGTTCTCTTGCCAGGATACCCGCGCGTGCCGGTTCAAGTAGAGCCCTGACATTCCAAGTACCAAGTTTCCAATAATCGTTGTCCTTTTTCTTTTGCCTGGATGTCTGCCGTTACGGCTTGTAAAAAAAAGTTGGCTAGCCCCTCCTAGAAATAACCGCTACTTTCTTACCTGACTCATATTGGGATCTTGAAGCAAACACCGCGCTAGAATTGTTGCCGGAATGTTGTAAACAAACATGTTATTCACATAACTGTGTCGACAAAAGTAACTAAAACTTTAGGATTTCTGTGCAATTTTTTCCAATAATATCAAAATCGGCCCGGCAACCTTGAAAGAGCACTTCGTTTTTGAGTTGCGCGGTGAATAACTTTCAATGAAACTCACAATAATGAATCCTTTTTTCGCAATTCTAAAAATTCTTGTTTAATTTTGTGGAGTAAACATGTAATTTCTTGTGTTATATAACAAAAACTAAAGAAACGCGCGGAAAGTAAATGTGCGAAATGAAACAGAAATGTCAAAAAGGGCGTTCAAATGATACGAACATGGATTATGCCTTCTGACGGATTATGACTCATAAAAAGCTGGATTCGATCAACAAAACGAAAAACTACAGAAGTTTTCAGTTACTAGATCCTCCCTTGTATCCAGCTTTTTACGAGCCATAATGGCAGACGCGTTCGTATAATATTTGAACAGCATTTTTGACATTTCCCTAATACATCGCACGTTTTCTTTCCGTACATTCCTTTAGTTTTACCGTGAACGCGCGGAAATAAAACGTGCGATGGATTAGTGAAATGTCAAAGATGCCGTTCAAATATTACGAACCCGTCCGCCATTATGGCTCGTAAAAAGCTGGATATAACGCATATTCGTTATGAGTCAGGTAAAACAGTAGTTACGCCAATGGATTTTGGAGACTCTGGAAGAGTGTAGCGAAATGTTACAGATTTCACTAGTATGATTGCATTTGGAATGCAAACAAAATCCCGCAGATTCCATTAAAATTAGGTAAATCTTAAACATGCCACTGCCATGCTTACTGCGTGCAGATATGACCGTTGTAAATGAAAATTTTTGGCATATGAACAGAGAAACCGCATGAGAAAACTTACCACCGAGAGGACAAGACTTTCCACTTCCGACCCCATTCTAGCTAAGCCGTTGCGTCCGGCAGGTGCAGTTAGGTAAAAGTTACACTATCTGTAGAACTGAGTTGTGTGTGTATGCGTGCACCTTAGGACGAACTATCTTGGGCATATTCAAAGCGTAATTACCGCAGCAGATTGCTTTCACGAAGCTTTGCGGACTTGGAAGAGTTCCTACCTTTTGCCTGTGGTTGTTATCACCACTCCGCTTATGACACACTAATTACGACGTAACACGGCGGTAGTGATAGGTAAGCCTGAAACAAGCAGGGATTTGCTGCCGATGAAAGGGGATGGCGGATGGAGCAGAATGCGAAAGGATCCTACGTGCTGACGACCCTTTTCTCGACGTGCCGGCAAACTACGCGGTGAAAACTTTCCCCCACCTAGCCTGATGTATGTTTTTGTTTACAAAAGTTTCATGGCTTTTTTCCGGATTTGTTGCCACACTCTCCAGCACCTCCGGTTCAGCTGTTCACGCCGTTGTTTATGTTTGAAAAGTTTAACCGGCACACAGCAGTTGTTCATCACGAAACGGTGCCATTTGTGCTGAGCAGCAGCGGTGTGCTTCAAATTTATGAAGCCCAAGTACGAGAGTGGATTACTAACGATCGTCACAGTGTGTACACCGGTTGTGACTTTCATGCTATTTTGGGAAGACCTTGAATAAAACCTTACTTCACTGGTAACACATTTTGGAGGAAAAAAAATTTCAAGGGCAAAAAACGCATATTTTTAATTCTTCAACAAATATCCAGCTTTTTGCGAGCCATAATTCATGTTCGTAATATTTGAATAGCATTTCTGTTTACGTCAACCATTTGCTTTCTGCATGTTCTCACTGTACTAAAGGAACTTAAACTAAAGAGACGCTGTGTGGTAAAGAATAATGCTTGACGTATAAACGTTACGAACGCGAATTATGCTATCCGCCATTATGGCACGTAAAAAGCTGGTTAACTTTTTTCTTTAAACGCATCAATAAAAACACCCATTTCCGGATCAGTGATTCAGAGAACATAATCGCAAAGCTCATCAGAAACATTGAACACAACAACATGGAAACATGACACACACTTAAAAAAAAGTGCCGAAGTCGGCTAAATTTTGCCGAGATTTGGACAGCCGAGCGTTCGGTAAAAATTTCGGTTTTGCAAATCGACGTTTACGGATCTTTACTAACGTTTGGCATCATAAAAAATTTTACCGAACGCTCGGCTGTCCAAATCTCGGCAAAATTTAGCCGACTTCGGCGCTTTTTTTTAAGTGTGCACGGAATGGACATCAAACTTCATCAAGTTTAGGACCGACGACGGCGTCTATTAGTAGTTGATAAATTTAATGCGTGTGAATATTCTCCGGGCCCATTATCATAATGATTGCTGCTGCCGCCCGCTGTTGCGGGAGGGATGCTTGCTTTTCCACTCGAGCTTTACTTTGATGGGACGGTGAGTGTGTGTGAAGAGTAGGATGTAGGTATGTTCTCTGTCGTTGTCGCCAGCCGAGGTTGAGGGCCACTAAAAGCTGTGTGAACCACATACAATGTTTGCCTGTCCGAACGTGGCACAGCCGCTGGGGCGTCGTATTGGGCACAACAGCACATAAATTAATTACTGCTAGCAAAATTTCTATTAAACTAATAAATTATTGATTAATTAATTTTATAGTCGTTGATTATAGGAAAGCGGCGGCGGTTGGCATTCATTATGGATTAGTTGACTCCGAGTTGGCTGGCGGGCCGAATTGATTGCAGATCCTGCGGCGGCTGGACTCCGGGATCCAGTCCAGCCTGCGATGCGGCGGGTAGGTTCGCGGAGGTTTTCGTGGCAATCTCACTGGGGAAAGCACATAATAAATTGCTATATTTATGGACGACAGAAATACGACAGCGTTTTGAGTGTCCGATAGCGTTTGCCGACGGTGGAATTACAGGTGTTTACATTTAATTTAGTGTTGCCATGTTTGAATCGCCGGGCAGTGTTAGTGCTGGGGAATGTTTTGCTTTGGCCAGTGAGGTGTATGTTTTTGGTTCAAATTGATGACCATGTTTTCATCTCATGTTGTGTATCCAGCTTTTTACGAGCCATAATGGCGGACGTGTTCGTAATATTTGACCGGCATTTTTGACATTTCCCTAATACGTCGCACTTTTCTTTCCACGCATTCCTTTAGTTTTACCGTGAACGCGCCGAAAAAAAACGTGCGATGTATTAGGGAAGTGTCAACAATGCTGTTCAAATATTACGAACACGTCCGCCATTATGGCTCGTAAAAAGCTGGATAGTCTCTAGATATATATCCAGCTTTTTATGAGCCATAATGGCGGACGTGTTCGTAATATTTGAACAGCATTTTTGACATTTCCCTAATACATCGCACGTTTTCTTTCCGCGTGTTCACGGTAAAACTAAAGGAATGTACAGAAAGAAAACGTGCAATGTATTAGGGAAACGTCAAAAATGCTGTTCAAATATTACGAACACGTCCGCCATTATGGCTCGTAAAAAGCTGGATATAGTCTAGTGGATACAAAATCAGAAGCCAATTTAAACGTCAAGAGCAGCGTCAATTCGTTTTTCTCGATCCGAAATGTAGAAGTAGCCTTAAGAAATACAGTTTATTTTCATAGAACTATTCGTTTTCAACACCCGCTTGCGAATATTTTCTGTAAAAACTTGCACATTTCCATGTCGCTAAATTTAATTCAAAAAATCAGGGATGACAATATGAGCCTGGTTTTCTATCCACCAAACTATACCTATGTTTTCAAGAAAGCCAAAAGCAGAGTGTGGAACACTATCGCGGAAGCGCGATTGTTTATCGCTGTTGTTTTGTCAAAAAAAAAACTACATTTCTTTGTCGCACCATGCTTTTTATCCTGATCGTTCTGTTTCAATCAACTTATTGGAATTTGCCTCGCTTTGTCTATGCACCATGGAACAGGGCAACGAAATTGATGCCATTTATGATCTAAAATTGATAACATTTACTGATTTGAAAGCAGCATCTGATCGAGTCGACCTTCAATTTCTTTTTAGCCAAACTTCATAAATTGGGAATTTTATCCAGAATGCTTTCCTGACTAAACTCTTGTCGTCGTAAACACAAAACTGCCATTAAACTCGGCTCCTCTCAATCAAGGTGGTTTCAGAACAATTCCGTAGTACCTCAAGGAAGCATTTTGGGACCATTGCCGAACTTTACAAAGTTACTGCCTCCTGGAACAAGGTTGTGCTGTGCGGACGATGTTAAAAATTTCTTCCAATTAAGTCCGCCAATGATTGTTCAACACTTCAAAATTGGTTTGTTGATTTGTTGATGATGTTGTGCGCGTCTCACAGGATGTCAATTAGCTTTCATAAATGCACTGTTATTAGCTTTTGTTGTAAAAAACAACCACTGATTTTTAACTTTCGCATCAACGGTACATTACTTCAGCGCAGTGATACTGTCACGGATCTTGGCGCGGTATTGGACAGCCAACTGTCGTTTCGACAACACTATACCTGATTATGATGATTTAGCAGCCGAGAGCCGGGGTGACTCTTACCGTATCACGAATTCCTCTCCATTGAGCTCGGTCCTGAGCTACTCGTCGCCAAATCGTTGCGCGTCTCGACACACGCAAGTCGGCTCCAACCTGGTCGAGCCATCTAGCACGTTGAGCCCCTCTATTCCCGGTGCCGGTGGGGTTCTTAAAGATAACAGATTTCACTGCACAGTCGTCGGACATCCTTGCGACGCGGCCGGCCTACCGTCGTCTCCCAACTTTTGCCAGATGTACGATGGGAATCTCTCCAAGCAGGGCCTGTAGCTCGTGGTTTGTACGCCTCCGCCACTCTCCGCTTTCCGTTTGTACTCCGCCGAACATACTTCGTAAAAATACGACAAGTGCACGTATGTCTTCCGTCAGTAAAGTTACTGTCTCGAGTTCATAGAGGACGTTTTGTACATCGCAGCTTTGTGCGGCGGCGTATGATCCTAGATCGAAGCGTCTTGCGGAGGAAAACGTAGCTTCGATTTCTAGCTTGAATGCGTCGTTGAATCTCCTTACTCGTAGGGTAAGTCTGTCCAGAACGCACCGGGGGGGTAGAATGGCCCATGCTATTAATTGCTTAAAAACGCGGAAACTATTTGGTAAAATTATGAATGCGCATTTTATTTTGGTGTAAAACAAGCTAATTCATAATTGTGTAGAATGTAAAAGCATCAAACATAGCCACATCCGATAAAATCAAGCGATTATCCGCGATCTCATTCCACATGTAAGAAATCACGGTTTTCTCTTAAGCTTTTACCACTAGTCGGTATGCAAATTTCATAATAAATACAGTCTTTCTAATTGATATACTGTCATACTCGATGATTCATCACAAAAACGGCATTAACTAGGCATGTTTTTCACATATATTGCAAAAAACTTCAAAATACAAAACAGGGGTAGAATGTATCACAGCGGGATCGAACAGCTAAAAAATATTTTTAATTTGCAGTACATTTTTTGTTTCAGATTATTCATTAAAAATGTAGCAATATTATGTATCGTATATGATTTAGAATTTGCCTTAAACCTAATTGTACATTATTTAACTTACAATATTTCGCCACACATCATTTGGAGAAAAGTAGATGATTAAATTTTATTGCCAATTATGTTGATGTATGAACCCATTGTATCCCAGCAATCAAGCGTATGTAACAAACGCTATTACGAACGCTTCCGCCATTTCGGCAGCCTAGTTTTAGGAGTTTATACAACACGTGATTGAACGTAATTTTTTTTTTGGTTGCGTTTAACGCCTAGCTGGGCAAACTTGGTGCGTTTTGCCCACGGGCTTTGGTGTTCTGCCTCACATAATGATTTAGACTCTTGCCAAAAATCGTCAAAAATAACAAAAAATACTGGTTTTTATTAGGAACTTTCACCAGGAGTAAGTGTAAAAGAGATCCCAAAGTCTTCTAGAAGTTGAAAAACGTGGAACACACACGCCGTTGCTCTGCAAAATGATGTTTTGCTTAAGCGGTGCATTCTGCACCACTTTACCCTACTATTGTCGGTGGTAATCAGAGATCCCAACTATACGTACTTATCAACCACTTGCAGTTCATCACCATCAATAGTCACTGTCCGTGGGAGGCAAACGTTGCTTTCTCTGGAGCCTCTTCCTACCATATAGGGTATGTTGCTACATCGTCGTAATTGCCTATTCCCGTCCTACCCAACACAAATTATTAAAAATATCAGCATTTTTATGACACACAATGCAAAACTAGTTATTCTCTAATATTTTGGTTAGTTGGCTATCATACGCGATCAATTAAAGTGAGCTGAGATCTATTTAAATGCTTTTTATCATTAAAGAAGTCCTGCCAGCCAAATTTCCTACGTTTTTTCGTGCGACGAAGAAGACAATGTCGACTAATCGGTTTAATATCCGTCATTCATAAATGAAAATAACTTACGCAAGGCATTGTCGTTATTCTACAGCCAGTAAAACTTGCCTAACCTGCAGAAATTGTGTAGAATAACATTTGTCATGCCGTCCTACACAAATACTTACACGTTAGCTTCGTCAACATTGTTGTGATTTTTAGTTCGGACGGTGAAAAATTTTGATGGACGGATTTTAAAACGGTACGACGAATTTTAGAAATAAAGTCAGTTGCGTCATTTCAATAATATGCTTTAATAGTCGCTTTTCAGTGATTTTAAAGTTCACTGATTGGAAGGTAAATGTGTTTGAGTCAAATCAGTACAAGAACTTTTGGAGTATTCATTAAATCCATCCAACAAATGTTGAAAATTGAAGTGGCTTTACTACGACGGGAATTAGCGCTAAACCCTACCACATATACCGAAACATATGAAACCGGTGTGCACTGGGAAAAGTTATCACAAATCGTTGTCTGGAATTGAGTCCTCAACCCTAACCGGTATTTTCGCTTGTTAAATTATTTCTCCACCAACAAAACAATCCGACCGAGAAGCAGGCCCCAGCAGCTTCCGATGAAAAATGACTGATAGCGACCATAAAAAAAATCGCTTCGACTCTCTGCGTGGGACCGCCCAAGGAGTAAGTGAAAAAGCGATTGCGAACGAAGAAAACAAACTCTATACCTTATCTCCTGCTTATCTCCTGTGAGTGTGATTTATTGTCATTACTTTGCATATTCATCTTTTTTTCGGTGTGTTTGCACCAATTGTTTTCCTTTCAGAGTCACGAAATTCATAACCTTGACACCTACACGCAGTATCTGGTCTCGATACAGGTGTTCAATCCGGAAGGACTCGGTCCACCGACCACGGTGCTGGTTATGACCGACGAAGGCGGTAAGTGCGATCTTATTTTAGGCTTATACGGAATCATGCCGGTCGTATTTAGTGATCACTATAGAAATTAATCAGAGGAAATTGTTTGCCGATAATTCAACTTTGAGTTAATGAGCAGTCCAAACTATCGATAAGCCATCGGTAAATATCTTAACATGACACACAGGTAAAAAATATCTTGTTTTTCAAATAAATAAAAGAAATGAAAGTTTTGCCGATGAGTACAAACATCGGCGAATTATAGCTGATGAATTAGGTATGTATGTCAATGTATGACATTTCAACTTAAAGATGAGCATATTCATTTAGCTAAGAAGTTTCCAGCCCACAAGGACTGACAAGTGAAGCCTTTTAACTCCAATTCCAGCAGTAAAGTCGAAACCCTTCGACGTCTGCATGACTAAACTATAAAAAACCTCTTGGAGCGTAAAAGTAAAGCACTAGGAGCAAACATTCTTTAAAATTGTTCAGGTGTAAAAAGGAAAGTTCTAGAAAATTTCTGTTTGATGTTCGCTCTGTGTCTCGGCTCTTTCGCTTTTTTATTCTTTTTTAAAAACAGAGAAGAACTTTGAATACTCGCTGAACAATTTTTTGAGGTGTAGTCAAGAAAAAAAGTAACCGATGAGTGCGCAAAATGGGTCACGCAAAAGTCATTGTGCCGCTGGTCTCGAGACCACTTCGCCCAGCGCTTTAAGCGGGAAAGTTTTCTTCTGGAACCAACCGGAAGCCTACGCCGCGCCACTGCCGAATATTTAGATCCTACCTACTGGATCGTAAAATTACTGAACAAGATGTGCTTGCATTCGTGGGGTGACCCCGGAACCGTTGTAACACAACCTGTCAGCCATTTGTTGCGGCAAACAAAGGCGAACCTTCACCGGAACCGCATCGGAGAATAAATATTTAACGACCATTGGCGGTGCAGATGCGCCGTCGGAACGAATCTCGAAATAAAACAGCACCCCATGCTTGCGGGGTGGGAGCCCAGCGTATACGGATGTTTCGGCGTAAATCCTTAATTCAATCTTCGCCGGTCGCAAAAGGTTATAGGGATAATGAGGGAAAGGATAACACCCGCAGCAGCTGGTGGCTCTCGATGGAAACGGGCCGACGCAAAAGAAACGAATCATAAATCGTGTGAACCATTTTTCTGCACAACTCAAACCGGTGCGGTGGCCAAGTGCCGGGAATTTCGACATGTAGTTCGAAAAGGAGCGTGGTGGTTTCGACACAAACACTTGAAAATGGATCGAAAATCGTTATACGATGAGCGGTGGAATGCGTTTCGGGTTTCACACTCAATTGGACTGCAATGAGGTAGTTATTTCTTTCAAAAAAAAAAAAAAATGACAAAATCGAAAGAGACTCTGTTACCACATTTCGATCACCGCATTGTTCGAGCTTCTGTTTTATGATAGAATCATATATCGAATTTGTTTATTCAATCCGGATTGGAACTGGATGAACTTTTTGTGTTCATTTGCTCCTATCTGACAGATAAAATTCATGCAGTTTCAACCCGGATTGAATAAACAAATTCGACAATAGTACCAAGGCACGAGGTTCACACCTTTATCTATACCTATAAAAATGGATTTATGTCTGTCTGTCTGTCTGTCTGTCTGTCTGTCTGTCTGTCTGTCTGTCTGTCTGTCTGTCTGTCTGTCTGTCTGTCTGTCTGTCTGTCTGTCTGTCTGTCTGTCTGTCTGTCTGTCTGTCTGTCTGTCTGTCTGTCTGTCTGTCTGTCTGTCTGTCTGTCTGTCTGTCTGTCTGTCTGTCTGTCTGTCTGTCTGTCTGTCTGTCTGTCTGTCTGTCTGTCTGTCTGTCTGTCTGTCTGTCTGTCTGTCTGTCTGTCTGTCTGTCTGTCTGTCTGTCTGTCTGTCTGTCTGTCTGTCTGTCTGTCTGTCTGTCTGTCTGTCTGTCTGTCTGTCTGTCTGTCTGTCTGTCTGTCTGTCTGTCTGTCTGTCTGTCTGTCTGTCTGTCTGTCTGTCTGTCTGTCTGTCTGTCTGTCTGTCTGTCTGTCTGTCTGTCTGTCTGTCTGTCTGTCTGTCTGTCTGTCTGTCTGTCTGTCTGTCTGTCTGTCTGTCTGTCTGTCTGTCTGTCTGTCTGTCTGTCTGTCTGTCTGTCTGTCTGTCTGTCTGTCTGTCTGTCTGTCTGTCTGTCTGTCTGTCTGTCTGTCTGTCTGTCTGTCTGTCTGTCTGTCTGTCTGTCTGTCTGTCTGTCTGTCTGTCTGTCTGTCTGTCTGTCTGTCTGTCTGTCTGTCTGTCTGTCTGTCTGTCTGTCTGTCTGTCTGTCTGTCTGTCTGTCTGTCTGTCTGTCTGTCTGTCTGTCTGTCTGTCTGTCTGTCTGTCTGTCTGTCTGTCTGTCTGTCTGTCTGTCTGTCTGTCTGTCTGTCTGTCTGTCTGTCTGTCTGTCTGTCTGTCTGTCTGTCTGTCTGTCTGTCTGTCTGTCTGTCTGTCTGTCTGTCTGTCTGTCTGTCTGTCTGTCTGTCTGTCTGTCTGTCTGTCTGTCTGTCTGTCTGTCTGTCTGTCTGTCTGTCTGTCTGTCTGTCTGTCTGTCTGTCTGTCTGTCTGTCTGTCTGTCTGTCTGTCTGTCTGTCTGTCTGTCTGTCTGTCTGTCTGTCTGTCTGTCTGTCTGTCTGTCTGTCTGTCTGTCTGTCTGTCTGTCTGTCTGTCTGTCTGTCTGTCTGTCTGTCTGTCTGTCTGTCTGTCTGTCTGTCTGTCTGTCTGTCTGTCTGTCTGTCTGTCTGTCTGTCTGTCTGTCTGTCTGTCTGTCTGTCTGTCTGTCTGTCTGTCTGTCTGTCTGTCTGTCTGTCTGTCTGTCTGTCTGTCTGTCTGTCTGTCTGTCTGTCTGTCTGTCTGTCTGTCTGTCTGTCTGTCTGTCTGTCTGTCTGTCTGTCTGTCTGTCTGTCTGTCTGTCTGTCTGTCTGTCTGTCTGTCTGTCTGTCTGTCTGTCTGTCTGTCTGTCTGTCTGTCTGTCTGTCTGTCTGTCTGTCTGTCTGTCTGTCTGTCTGTCTGTCTGTCTGTCTGTCTGTCTGTCTGTCTGTCTGTCTGTCCCTATGTTCCTTTTAGAATCGAAAACTACTGAACCGATCGTAGTGAAAATTTGCATGTAGGGGTTTTTGATGCCAGGGAAGGGTCTTACGATGGTTAGAGATCCCTCTCTCCACTAAGAGGGGGGGGGCTCCCATGCAAATGAATCACAAATTTCTGCATAACTCGAGAACTAATCAAGCAAATGGAACCAAATTTGACGTGGAGGTGTTTTTGCAGACAAGAATTTTTTCTACGATGAATTGAGACCCCTTACCATTTTAGGAGGGGGGCTTCCATACAAATGAAATACAAATTTCATCCTATCTCGAGAATTAATTAATCAAATGGAACCATATTTGGCATGTGGGTGTTTTTGGAGGCCTGAATTGAAATTAAATTAAAACCCCTTACCTTTTAGGAGGGGGGGCTCCTATACAAATGAAATACAAATTTCCTGTTAGTAACTACTTCCTCGATTACTTCCTCGAGAAGTAATCAGGCAAATGGAACCAAATTTGACAAGTGGGGGATTTGGAGGCAGGAATTTTTTAATGATGGTTTGAGACCCCTCTCCCCTGTGGTAGGGGGATAAGGACTCTCATACAAATAAAACAGAAATTTTTGCGTAACTCAAAAACTAATCGAACTCGAGAAATCATTAATCAATAACAAGACCACCAAAAACTATCAATAGTAACATTAGATAATTCAGCGCAAGACGGCCACAGGCCGCGAGTGTTGCCGGCGACCTGCCGTCGGAAGCGCCGGTTACTGCTGGGGGCAGCCCCCCGTAGAGATCACCTCTATCTAGGTTTATTTATTTTCCTAGATCTACTGACCTCTATTACTTTCCTTCAGTTGGGGTGACCCCGCGAAATTGTACTTTCTACGAAAAGATTTTCCGTGAAATGGTACATCCCGCGTAAGGTTTTTCGTGAAATGGTATTCTGCGAAACTCTATATTCCGCGTTATGGTCAACCGAGAATTGGTGTTCCGCAAAATGGTATTCGGCGAAATGGTTTGTAATGATGGCGAATATTTGAATGCCATCCGCTTTATTTTATCAGGCTGAGTGATGGGGGGAGTTGTTTTCTACTTTACTGTGAGGAAAATTTGTATATTAAAACACCCATGAACTCCCCAGAAACTTGCAAAGCTCAAGATTGTGACGAAGGTCATCCGAGAAACACGATTTATGGACAACACAGTTTAATTTGTGGCAATACGAAGTTTGTCGGGTCAGCTAGTAGAATAATAAAAAAGCTTGAATTATGTAACAGGATGTTTACACAAAATGGGGGTAGGTTACAGCATACGAACTATAGAACAACAAAGGTTTCTTTCACAATTACTTACTTACTTATGTGTCCATGTCCGCCGGTCCGGCAGAACAAAGGGATGAAATCAGAGATCTCCACTGCTGACGGTTACCCGCCATGGCTTTTACCTGTCGCCAGGACAGGTTCTCGTCTACAGCCCGGATGTCGTTGGCTAAGCTCCGTCGCCATGAGCCTCTGGGTCTGCCTCTTCTACGCTGTCCTTGTGGATTCCAGTCGAGTGCTGCTCTGCAAACCTCGTTCGCTCCTTTGCTCAAGGTGTGTCCGATCCACTTCCACCTACGTTCAGGAATTTCTGTGGCTATCGGCCGTTGATGACACCGACGATGGAGTTCCTCATTGGATATCCAATTATCAGGCCACCAGGCACGAATAATGTATCGCAGGCACCGGTTAATGAATACCTGCAGTTTTTGCGTTGTCTCCGCTGAGACGCACCACGTTTCGCGGGCATACAGCAGTACGGATTTAACGTTTGAATTAAAGATTCGGGTTTTCGTACGTAGAGTGATCTGGTTTGAGCGCCAAATGTTTCGCAGACCTGCAAAGGCACCCCTGGCCTTCCTGATCCGTGTGGCTATATCAGTCTTGGTACCACCATCGGGCGTAGTTTGGCTACCAAGATATTGAAAGACGGCTACCTGCTGAACTTGTTGTCCCGCTACTATAAAGTTGGTGGAATTGTCAGTGTTCACTACCATAGACTTAGTTTTCGCTACATTGACTGTGAGACCTGCTGCCTGAGAGCTCTCGGAGAGGTCGTCTAACTTGCTCTGCAGATCGTTTCGGCGTTGTGCGAGCAAGACAATGTCGTCGGCTAGGTCGAGGTCATTTAGCTGCTCCATCGTTAGAGGATTCCAAGGCAATCCTCGATTTGGTCTACTGTCAATTGCTCCAACTAATATCTCATTCATAACGATGAGAAACAGAAGCGGTGATAAAATGCAGCCCTGTCTCACGCCAGCAATAACCCTTATGGGGTCGGAAAAGACGCCGTCGTGCAAAACCTTGCACGAGAACGCCTCGTACTGAGCCTCGATGAGATGGACTAGCTTATCTGGAACCAGCAGACCAGCAGAAGCGAGTCCTGGAATCTGCTCCAATATAATGCGGAGCGTTGTGATATGGTCTACACATGATCGGCCAGCACGGAATCCAGCTTGCTGCCGCCGGAGAGTAGCGTCGATCTTCTCCTGGATCCGGTTGAGGATTACCTTACAGAGTACTTTGAGAGTAATACAGAGCAACGTGATGCCACGCCAGTTACCGCATTCCGTCAGGTCTCCTTTCTTAGGGACTTTGACCAATATGCCCTGCGTCCAGTCCACCGGAAAAGTTGCGGTTTCCCAAATATTGCTGAAAAGCTGATGCATCATCTGGGCTAACAAAGATGGGTCAGCTTTGAGCATTTCGGCTGAAATACGATCTATCCCTGGCGCTCTATTGGATTTCATACTCTTGATGGCTGCTACAATTGCATCCAGCGATGGCGCCTCCGAGTTCACGCGATTTATTCGACGAACTGTAGGCGTCGTACGCTGCTGGTTTTGTAGGTCTCTGATATTTGAAACTCGGAAGAGTTGTTCAAAATGTTCAGTCCATCGCTTAAGCTGTTCTGTACGGTCAGTCAATAGCTGACCAGCTCTGTCCTTTAGCGGCATCTTTGTATTCATCCTGGCACCACTAAGGCGGCGAGAAATATCGTACAACAAACGGATATCACCATTGGCGGCGGCGGTTTCTCCTTGTTCGGCTAGGGAGTTAGTCCAGGCACTCTTGTCCCGCCTACAAGCACATTTAACAGCCCTCTCCAGTTCGGCGTATCTTTCACAATTAGATGGATTGAATCTTTTTTTATGTTTCGTCTACGTAAATACCTTTCTCGAAAGGCGATAACGAATAAAAAATCGAAAGTCACCTTGTCGATTATTACTAAACCACCCTGATCGAGAAATGTTATTGTAATTTCATAAGAATGACAGCTCGAGTGACGTTCTGTCCAATGTCAAAGTGAAACGGAGTGCACACAAGTAAAGCAAATGTCGAAAAATAATTGGTTTTGTAATTAACACTTCATAGAATTGGAGTGGTATGAGCCTCGTCTCATATTTTGCACATGAATAGCATAGACATGAACATGCCTAGAAGATTCCTAATCTTTTTAGAAGCAGAACGTCGCCGTGGTAAACTAAGAGCAACGAATTACGCAACTTTTTATTTGCCAGCCAACATACGAGGTCACGGTGGGGTGATTCACAGATGACAAAAATAATAAAAAATATTACAACAAAAATTTAAATTTAAAATTGGTCTGGAAGTCGGAAAAAATGCACGATCAGCCGATCTAATGCAATGTACTGCAATTTTCCAAGTTGAAAAAAAACTCAATTATCAAATTCGTCGAGTTCTGATTTTACGCGTCACTAGACTGGACGTGCATTAAAATCACAGGGGAGCGCATGACAGGGGCCTGGTTTTACTCCGCACCTTTATCCAGCCCGCAACCAGCATCAGAGCAAAAATGAATCGTTGTACCTACCGAAGCGCCAGCTAGTGGCGCAGTTGCTTCAGCAGTGGTAAAAGCTTTATAATGTTCACAGACAGATTTTGGTTTCGGCATTTGGCAGATTACTTTTTCGACTTTCATTTGCGGTAATACTGCCTGCGGGAAGCTCACATGAGGATGAAAACTTTGCGCCGTAATAGGAGCATGAGTGTGTTATCGTATCGCAGCGGGCACGTGCGAAACTGCGTTCAACCGAAACACCTGTCAGCTAGTTGAACGAAGTGAGACACAATCTAATTAGTCTGTCAGTTTTTTTTGCACCTTTTCCAATGCGTACTGCGTAGAATATGGGATTGGTTAACCGTCAGTCAAAAACTTAGATCGTAAGTTTTTACTGCTAGTAAGGCTGTGAACCATTTCGCGAAATTTTTAACTTTTTGGTTAAAATTTGACAGTTCGATGGTTTTTCGAAAATAACCCTGCTCGGGAGCATGGTTAGTTTTGACCAAGGTTTTGACAGTTCGATGGTTCGCTTCAGAGCCAATGAGATATGCACAGGTGAGGAAGAGAGCTTTGACGTGTTTCACTGATTTTTCGTTGAATTTTTTTTACATTGGTATGGATGCTTATCGCATAATAAATTTGTTCAAACAATTTGGGTTGAAATGAGATGAATTTTAGCTATCAAATAAAAGCAAATGAACATCAAAAATTCATCCAATTTTAACTCGGACAGAATAAACAATATTTTAATCCTCACCTTATATGCTCTCATTGAGCAAAAATAACTATCAATCCGTCAAATATGAAATGGTTCGCATTCTGAACTGATTTTAACCACTCAAGGAGAAATAACCATCGAACTGTCAAATTTTAACCAAAAAGTTAAAAATTTCGCGAAATGGTTCACAGCCTAAATATGTTGGGAATAACCGAATTTGGTTGAAATAAAAAGTACTGAAATCATTGCGAAAATGTGCTAAATAAATAAGTGTAATATCGATTAAAGCTGCTTTTTTAATCAATATTGAGGAAGGATGCTGAAATAAAACAATGCTAACAATAAATAATAAAGATTTCCGAAAAATCGATTACCTTTTAAATTAGCGACTATCTACTTTTCCCTAAAAAAAACTATCTCGTTCTGCAACCACCTGTCAAAGTCAAGAAAGCGAATCTCGGAAACGGCAGCGGCTAATCGGATCGTTTAATTACATTAACTGTGTCCGTCCGTACTCGGTTCCAATGTATAGGGTAGCACTTCATCGTGCAACCCGATTCCCCCCCGGATTGCTATCGATTTGGAAGACCTTTAATCCCGGTTTAAAAGGGCGAAAATACTATCAATGAACGGCCATTTAATCCGCTGAATAGTTACGGATGAATGGTGTCAGGCTCGAATCGTTTTTATTAAACGGATGAGATGCATAGGCATAATGGGTGTTAGTAAAAATCGAAGTATTTTTTTTATAGAAATTGTTCGAATATTTAATGCCAATTATTTGCCGGTTGACAGACTAACAATGTGGAATTTGTTTCGACTTTTCCTTTGTCGGGTGACATAAACGCGGGGATTTAATTATAAGGAATTATAAGCAAAATTCTGACTTCAAGAAAAACGCATTCAAAGTTTGCTGCATTCGAAATCATCTTCTAACTCTGGCTGTTTGCAACATTTATGTAGTCTGATTAGAGTAAAATGTTGCTTAGAAAATTCTTGATCGTTTGCTACCAATAATTCATTTTTTTAACCCTCTAACGGGCAACATCGTAAAAACGATGCGATCAAGCTAATGACTATTTTATCATGAAAATGCACTCAAAAGAACCTTAAGTTCTGATTTTCATGCAAAAATAATTATCTGGAGGAGCGCTAGGTTACAAAAAGTCCAATTTCTCTTTTGCGTTTTTCATATCTAACGCTCTACCCAGATATTTTTCAGTTCAAATACATTACAAAATTGAAATAAAGCATGAAATTTACTCATAGAAAAATTATAAGGTCAATCATTTTGTTCTAGATATCCTTTTTCTCCAAATGTAAAAAAGGGAATATTCGCGCATTAATTATTTTCGAAATTTTTCGGAATTTTTGTTTTTAAAAGATGATAACTTTTGAATGCATAGACAGAATGTTGTGATATTAATATCAAAATGCCAAGAAATCTATTCTGAACACATTTTGCGTATTGTCAATTCAAAACAAATTTCGTATGCAACTCTGGAGCTTCAAAAGCGAAGGCCGTCTACAGACGGTCTTACCCGTTAGAGGGTTAAATTTTGCGACTTAGTCCGGTCTGATTTAGCACCAACCATATGATATCGCGACAAGCAATCGAGTTGAGCAAGCGAGTCGAGCAGTCGAATCGAATGATTTAGTCAAGCAGTCGGGTCAAGCGATTAAGTCGAACAGTTGAGTCGAGCAGTCGGATCAAGCGGTTCAGCCGAGCAGTTAAGTAGAACAGGTGAGTCGAACAGGTAAGTCGAGCAGTTCAGTCGAGTAGTTCAGTCGAGCTGTCCAATCCAGCTGTAAAGTCAAGCAGTTGAGTCGAGCAGTCGGGTTGATAGGCTAAGTCGAGCAGTCTACTCGAGCTGTTGAATCATGCTGTCAGTTGAGTCGAGCAATCAAATCGAGTAGTCTAGTCGAGCAGATGAATCAAGCAATCGGGTTGAGCAGTTGAGTCAAGCTGCCGAACCGAATAGTCCAATCGAGTAGTTGAGTCAAGCTGTTCACTCGAGCAGTCGAGTCGAGCAGTTGAGTGGAGTAGTCCAGTCGAGCAGTGGAATCAAGCAGTTGAATCGAGCAGTTGAGTCGAGCGTCGAATCGAATAGTTGAGTCGAGCATTCTAGTCGAGCAGATGAATCATGCTGTCTAGTCAAGCAGTCGAATCTAACAGTCCAGTCGAGCAGTTTAATCGTGCAGTTAAGTCGCACAGTCGGGTCGAGTAGTAAGTCAAGCAAATGTGTCAAGCAGCCGAGTCGAGTAGTTAAGTCGAATAGTCCACTCGACCAGTTAACTCGAGCTGTTCAGTCAAGCAGTCAAGTCCCATCTGTCCCATCAAGCAGTTGAGTCGAGCAGTCGAATAGAACAGTTCAGTCGAGCAGTTCTGTTAAGCAGTTCAGTCGAGCAATCAAATCGAGTAGTCTAATCGACCAGTCCAGTCGAGCAATCTAGTCAACCAGTTGAGCAATCGAGCAGTCCTACAGTCGACCAGTGAGGTGACTGAGAATACAACCCTTTACTACGAGAGCATGACAAACTGTCAGGGACCTGTTTTTAGCTACCGATAAGCCTCTTATGACGTTCTGCCAGAGACCTGGTTTTCGGTACAGACATACGCCTCTTATATAAATAGATGTTCTACAACTTTTGCAGAAAAAAAAACTTTTTTTTAAATTATTTAAGAAAAGAAGTGTTTGTATCACCCTAATAGATGAATTCATGGTCACCTTAATAGTGCAGGAAGATGCGCTATATTTTATTATTTTACTTCTCCGAAGACACCATTTTTAGAAAAATACACATTTTTCATCGGACGGATTTTAGCCTAAAACAGTTATATCTTAGATCTTAATTAATGCAGAAAAAAATATTCTTCTTTTATGTGCAAAATGTTGTCCAGAACATCACATTGAGCTGTCTGTTGAAATAAACATGTTACAAGAAGAAATGTGATTTGAGGGGTCGTTTATAAACAAAGGTCTATTGCTGAAAATGGGTAAAAGGTAGAAGTTTGATATCTTTAGAAAAAATACTTGAAATTGGTTTATCTTTAATATTTTGAAACCAAAAAGGCGAAAAAAAATTTAATCAAAAAGTTATTACTTAAATTGTGGTTAAAGTAACACCTAAATATTGGACGACCCCTTCAAAAGATGCATCATTTTTTCATTCAAAAAGTTGCCGAAGACCACATTGAGCTAAAACATGCCGTTTAACCGCAAATATATTTGTCCCGAAATCTACTCATCAGTTCATTGGCCCGAACCCTAAACGATCTACAACAACCAACTTCCCAGGTAACCAATAAGCATTAAAATAAGCAGTGAATCAGTCGTTTATTAGCATCCCTGGCGTTTTATACTGCAGGTTGTTGTTTATCAGCTTTTTGACTGCATAACTGTTGTAAATTGGCATCCACAATTCTATTTAAACTATTCTTGTTGGTAACTAGCTGCAAATAAGCATTGTCAGCACTATAAGAGGGCTAGCAGTAAAGTAGCCGCATATTTTGCCAAAATAGCATTTAAGTAGCATTTAAGGCAACTTAAATGCTTATTGGCTTGCTTTTAAATTGCATTGGAAATGCTTATTGGTTACCTGGGTTGACTTCCTTCACTTCGTTTGTAACACGCCAAATTGAGGATGGTCATCAAGTGGACGCGATATACACAGACTTATCTGCAGCATTTGATAAAATGAATCATCAAATTGCAATTGCCAAATTTGATCGATTTGGCATGAACGAACATTTGCTACTCTGGCTTCAATCTTACCTATGTGGTCGTAGCAAGTCTGTGAAAATTGGTGGTCACATTTCTTCACCATTTCCTGTTTGTTCTGGTGTTCCACAAGGAAGCCACCTAGGACCGTTTTTATTCCTGCTGTATATGAACGACGTTAATTCTATTTTGAAATGCGCGAAACTCTCATACGCTGACGATCTAAAGCTATACCATACGATAAAGCAACCACTGGATATGTGTTTTCTGCAGGAGCAGTTGGAAAACTTCGCTAAATGGTGTCAAATTAACCGATTGTCGCTGAATGTGTCTTAGTGCTCGGTAATCTCATTTGGACGAAAACATTCACTATTCCAGCATGACTATGCCTTGGCAGGCGTACGTTTACTGCGTGAATCCACAGTTAAGGATTTGGGAGTTTTAATCGATGCAAAATTAACTTTCAAGGATCACATTTCATACGTAGTGGCAAAAGCTTCTTCACAGCTGGGCTTTTAATTTCGTTTCGCGAAAAAATTTAAGGACATCTACTGCCTGAAAACACTCTATTGTTCAATTGTGCGACCTGTACTGGAATACGCGTCTCCCGTCTGGTCTTCTTATTACCAGAACGAAATTCAACGCATCGAAACTATTCAGCGAAAGTTCATCCGCTTCGCTTTACGTCATCTCAGATGGACGGATCCACGGAACTTACCCTGCTATAAAAACCGTTGCATGCTGATCGGTCCGGTATGCTTTATTGGCGATCTCCTGCAAGGTAACGTTGATTGTTCAATACTCCTCAGCATGCTGGATATCAATATACGACGCCGCAATCTACGATATCACTCGTTCCCAACGGGGTAACAAACTGACAGCTCCCATATATAAAAAACGTACCTCGAAATGCTGGTTCCTGGTGCCGCTACTAACCTTTGAGTGTGGTGAATAACTCGAAATTGCATGAATTTGCACGCAATATGCGTGTAAATTTTGTATTTCAGTATACTATTTAGAAACTATTGCTTCACTCAAGACCGTGAAAAAATGTCGGCATGGACCGACAATTCCAAAATCATCGTCGTAAGTGCTTATTGCATCAAAGTTGATCTACCTTTTCATTCTACTTTTTTCGTTGAAACAGAATACAGAACTGCGTAAACAGATACAGAACGTTTTAAGCATGAACCGAGGGGCAAGACACTGTCGAAAATATATTACTTTTCCCTATGGAAATATTTTTCCAACCTTAATATATTGACCTTTCCCACCCATAATATAACCGAAAGCCCTATAAAGTTACATTTATTTATACATTTATAGGGTTTTAATAGAGCCTAATATATTAATATTATGATAATATTATGAAGTGTCTTGCCCCTCGGCATGAACCTACAAAAAGGCATTTGTGCAAACGAAAACCAAAACAAGTAAAAGATTGTTTTTCTACATATGCTGGTTGGTACTGCAAAAAATTTCCACTCGGTTTGTTTACGTTTGTATATTTGCCGTGTTTGGATTGAGTAAATCTTATTTGCTTACGACTTTCATCTTAATTACATAATTATAAACAAATACAACAAAGAATAAAAGCTATCGATTTACAATCAGCAAGATAAATGTGCAATTTTGTAATACGCGCATTTCAAATGTAACGCAAGATGAGCTTTTGCTTCCATAAGTGATGCTACAAAAGTGAATGTTTTCCTATAGAAATAATGCATCACTTATTATGGACGGCCCGAAACTGCGATTGCAGCGCCGCTCACAACACTGGTAGCAGTTACGGGAAACATGCTCTGAACTGTCATTATAGTAGGGGGTAGCTCGTTCCTCAGTATTACTCCAGCTAGGTGTACAGGAACCAGTGCGCAGTATGTCTCGTCTATTCAATCAATGTTACCATGTATTTGACTTTAATGTGTCTCGAGAAACAAACAAGTATAATTTTAAACGTGTTTTATGAATAATCTAAACAGACGAGTATTGTAAATACGTTACTTAGTTATTTCTGTCATTGGGGTGATATGTTATCTGTTGACGTTAATAAAATAAAATAAAAAAAAAAAAGATTGGGTGTCGACTTAACGGGAGGATACTGTATGCAAGTAATGAAATCCGTAGCGTAATTTCTGGAGGTCCCAAAAGCTTTGTGCTTTTACTCTCTCTTTGTTTTCGAACGCGAGAGCGAAAAGCTCGTGCGTGGTTTTAATTTTCGAGAGCTTTACGCTACAACCTCACCCACACAGTTTAACCGGTTCCAGCCAAAAAGAGTCGCGCTTGATGTGCTCCGATTCCGAATGCAAATGTTCGCTCACCACTATGAACGTATCACATGAAACGAAACACGGCCAGAAAGAGCACCGGAGAAAGAGGGTTCAATGAATCTGTGTTAAAGCGGATGGCTGAAAAAAACCGACCGATGGGAGAAAAGCCCCACCTTTCCAACAGTGTGAACTGTGTACAACAGCGGTAGAAGCAGTCTGCAGCAGGATTACACGCATCAAAGCGACGGGCACTGTTCGGAACCGTCACTGTCGTCGTCGTCGTCTTGGAAAAATCGGTCAATTTTCTAATGAAAATTTGTTTTACGATGCTTTGCGCGAGTGCTGTTGTGTAGTGCAATTATCAAAGCTTTCGGTTCGGTATTCAGTGTTAATCTACGTTTGTTAGATCTGATCATATATTCGCGCATTTCTGTGCAATCGACGGTCCCAGAATGATGGCTTCCTGCTGCAGTAACATAGTGGGACAGTAGTGGCTGCGGCGCGAATTTGGGAAAAGAAACATCCCTCTTTAATAGTGGTTCAATATGGTGTGACAAACTTCGAAAGAAGATCTTTTCAGTGAAATTAGTGCTTGAAAAAGGGAATCCAGCGGCCATCCGGATTATAGGCCGATCCGTGGGATCATTGCACAAAAAAGTGTCAAAAAACGGTAGAACAAAAATCGATAAATCCGTACCCTGTGCAATTGTGTGCGTGTGTGAGTGCGTGTTTTAGCGCTTCTGTCAACAGTGTGTGTTAGGTGCGACTAGCTGGCTGCTGCTGCAGCTGGAGTTCTCCGCATAAAGCTTGACCACCGCGTTTGGTAGCATTTGCATTTGTGTGAAACTCATATTTGATGTTTGTGTGTGTTGTCTGCTGGTTTATTTACGCGTGCTCTCCTATGCTATGTTCGCTTTAAACATTCATGTTGCAATTTTGTGTACCAAAATAAAGCAGCTAAATTTATATTCGTGTGAGCCTGTCGAACTGTGGAAGCTCAAGCTTCCACTGCTGCGAATGCTACGAATGCGATTGTCCATCCAACATAGCCATGTTTACATCGCTATGCTCTAGCACTCGACTGCTCTCTCCGTCTTCGGCTTGTAGTAGTGAATCCATTTGTTTTCCCTGGTGTTGGGTGTGTAGATTTTTTTATTTACATTGCAGTTTTCTGTCAAAACAACACCACCCGCTGGAAGAAGGAAATTTTTCTGTCCGACCACAGCATCAACATCTGTGATAATTTCGTTTTTCCCCGCGACGCTAGTCCACAATTAGACAAACAATACAAAATTTAACAATAATAACAGAAAATATATGACATGGTGGTTGGCGCAAAATGCAATTTGTCGTTTCCTGTCATTAGTGGTTATGAGTCATGCACTGACTGGAAATGGGAGATGCATACTGGTTTAGATGAATCAATTGAATTAAATTGTTCCGATGGCAGGTTTCATTGGATACCGCAGAACTTAAAGCGATTTTTTGCTGTGTTAAATATTAGTAGCTTTTTCTACACGAGAAACTGTTCGTTTTTTCTTATGTTGATTTTTTGGATTGAAGTGTTTTTATAAAAACATCATGAATTTTATAACTATACCTCACAACCTTCAATTTTAATTTAATCCGTTGAGTAATGATTCATCAAATAGTCGTAAGACCAAGAAAATACAGACGGTGTGTCTCGTGTATCGTTAGAATCAACTCAGAAATTTAAACGCACCGGTTTGCTCGAGCCAGTTACTCCAACCGGGCAGAAATGAAGTATTCAGATTCAGGGCAAAATAAGCTGGTCCAGCCACTAGCGTCCACCAAAGCCCGGGTTCGCTCAATTGATATCAATTGAAGCTGACATGCGGGTGATTGGTCTGCTACACATTAGGCCTCCACACGCTGACTGCCATGCTGCCGGCAGTTTGCGACTCGCTTGAGGTAGGACAATGTACATCGCCAAGCAGCCAGTGGCGTCACGCCGCCGTGACTCTAGACCTTTCCGTATTTGTTGTTATGATTAATATTTGCTTTTTTGTTCTTTCAAAATTGGTTACCGTGACGATGATCAATCCATCCCGGAACCAAACCGATGGCACGGCGCGGTCTTACTTTACAGGTCACCCTCTGTCATTATCATAAATGGAGCAACATATTAAGCACACCCCGGGGACAGAACAATTGCTTGCAATTGAGAAGAAAGTGAGACTGCAGACAGGAGAAATTACCACAAGATTAGTTTATTTCCTTCCATTTCACGGTACACATAACAATGCTTTACAATAAATTTTCGCCGCTCTCACTCGGAAGCGACATAATTCCGCGCGGCTCGATTTTCTTCTGAAAACAATCAGAAAACCAAAATGATTCCGTAAACCAAACGGTAGGGAGAACAGGCGCGAATAACCAGCCAGAGACAAACGAAAACCTAAATTATGCAGTGCGGTGATTAACGCGAAACGCAGCAATAAATTAGAGTGATTTGCATTTTAATTTCTTGCTTCCCTCCTCTTGGCAACTTCAACAACAGACAGAAGGCAATCGGGAGCTCCAGCAAAGTACCCCTCTACCCGACAAAAGGCCGGTTCCGGAACAGAAAAATGATTAAAATGAAAAGTTATTAAATTTGTGTGTTTGATGATGTGAATAGAATAGCTTAACCGCAGAAAATAATAATACATAACGAACGATTAAAAGTGTAGCAGACGGTCGTCACAGGAAGAAAATAACGTTCGAAGGCAGAAAAATAATGAAACCACGCCTGCTGACCACGGCCACGTGGTTGGCGTCTGTGTGGGCGGTTCTGATACTGGATGGCAGTAATTTATCCGATGCACTGCCTACCGTAGATCTTACCACGGACATCCCGAAAAGCAACGGCTCTTCGGTACAGGATGACGTCTTGAACGAACCTGAAATTCCCTATGAAGAACTAGAAGAACCGAGAGTACTGCCACTACAGGCACTGCCTGTCACGGTTCAGGCTTCGACAGAAAGTATCGGATCAACGTTGACCGAAAAGCCGCACTATTATCTGCAGGCTCTTCCGCTGGCTTCGAACGCTGTTCCACTGCTGCATTCCGATAGCAATAGTATTCTTAAGGTTATCCTCGAAGAACCAGAAATCAACGACGAACCATTCACTACAACCCACGGCTATCCAACGTTTTCAGCTGACGACAATATCGGTAACTTACTGCTTTTTGATCTTTTACTGCTTACATTCTCACCTGGGCTAAATACGACCATCATTCAACGACTCCGTTGTTAATTTTTTCACTAACAGTCAAATTTTTGTTCCTTTACAGTTCCCAGTCGGCCGCAGAACCTGAGCGTCCTGGAGGTAACCTCAACGACCATCAAGATCACATGGCGCGAACCGGAAAAATCGAACGGTGCCATCCACGGTTACCGGGTGTACTATGTCCACCAGAACCAAACGTTATTGCATCTTCCGATACTGAAGGCGGACGCTGCCGTGAACTCGGTCTACACCTATACGCTGTCGAATTTGAGTAAGTCTGTTTGAACTTTGGCACGATACATAAAAGCTTTAGGTCTGCAAAACCTCCAAATCCCAAACGTCTACCGGACTAGTCGAATCCCGCGGAAAGTATTTTCGCCTCCGGTGAGATAAAATACACACCTCACAGCTCACATTTTTACTTACTTTGCTTTACTTTTGCGGCGAAAATTCGCTTACCGAATCTGGGCGGAATTCAGGAGCTGTCTCCACGTTTTTCAGTCTTGGGCTGCCTCTCTCCAGTCGCCCCTAACACCCGCTGCTCTAGCATCAACGTCAACTGCGCTCATCCAATGGGTACGGGGTCTGCCTCGAAGTCGTCTGCCTCCGTCGGTTCCTCCGTGCTCAATAATGTTTGTGCTGATCTCACATGCGGCATTCTTAGTACGTGACCAGCCCATTGTAGCCTGCCGTGTGTAAGTCGCTTCAGTCATGATTCATGCGCCTGCACCATACTCCTTCGTCTAATATGCCGCCAAGAATTGATCGTAGGGTCTTACGCTCAAAAACTCCTAGAGTACGTCGGTCGCTATCTCTCAACGTCCACGCTTCGTAGCCGTAAAGTACCACCGGGAGAATTAGCGTCTTCAGAGCGCGAATTTTGTATGGAATCACTAACGTCACATGTCCAAGATAGATAAATTCGACGACCACTTCTAACATATCTTCATATATCACCACCGCAGTCTATCTCCATCTACCAACACTCGAAGGGCTACCACACTCTCTACCAGCCACCATATACATTGTTCTGGTATAATTTATTAACCATCAGGGTATCAGCCTAATCAGTTTTGTTGCGAAACCATCTGCCACAGCTCATTTCGTTTAACTGAATCGTACGCCACCTTAAAATCCATAAATAAATGGTGAGTTTGCAAGTTTAATTCTTGTAATTTATCGTGGATTTGTAGCAAGGTGAACATTTGGTCCGCCGTTGAGCGTCCCTCTCTAAAACAGCACAGGTATTCGCCTCACATTTTACTATGGTCAAAATTAAGTAAGGCCATTGCAAATCATTTTAAAAGTTTTTGTCACCTCCTCGGAAATTGGCTCGAAAAATCGGGGGGCAAAAAAAAATTTGTAGGATATGAGTTAATTTTTTTTTGTAAAATCAATTGTCTGTGGGCTCTACAGCATGAAAAGCCTGAAAAATGAGTGTACGAGTTGAGTTAACGCTTCTAGCATGAAATAGAAATGGAAATTCAAACAGCGGAATTTCCGAAAATCAGTGGCCCGCCACCGAAGGGACAAACTTTTTAAAATATTTGAAATGGTCTAATTTAACTTGATGCAGTTTATCAAAGGCATTCAATAATCACTTCTAACTGCATAGTGCCTCTTACCGTATCAAGAACAGTTCCTTTTCACTGTACTCAGTTCTGGGCTCAGTTAACTGCACAGTCGTTCGGCATCTTTGCGACGTGGCCGACCCACCGTATACTCCAAACTTCCGCCAGGCGTACGATAGGGATCTCTTCAAGTAGTAGTTGAATGCATCGTTGAATCTCCTTGCTCATACTATTGTCGGCGGTTACGAAAGATCCCAAATATATGAGCGCTTCAACCACTTCCAGTTCAACGGTGTCAATAGTCACTGTCCATGGAAGGCAAACGTTGTTTTATCTGGAGCCTCTTCCTATCGTATGTTTGGTTTTCAACGCATTAATTTGTAGCCCAATCCTCGGTCGACTCCTTGACGGGAGATGCTAGGAGATCCAGGGGATGCCCTGATATTCACGGTCGAATACAAAATACTGTTGTCGAATTCGCGGAGAGCCTTCAGACTGGTTTTGGTAATGGTTCCATGTTGCCAACTGGTCCAGATTAAGGTGATCCTCGCAATGCTAATACAAATTTAAGAAGAATAGACCCCCGATAGGAGCGTTGTTTCTTGATGATAGACTTTTCAGGCAGTACAGCTCCTTTGAGTCAAGAAGATTCAGTCTGTATTCACTTGTTACAAGACCGTATTTTAGAAATCATTCAAAATACTTTCGTTGCTTCTCAGAACCACCTTCCGCTTCCCAATATTTGCGAATACTCCGTTTCGAACGTTTCCCGTTTATCCCCGTAGTTTCATCCCGTCCTAACCTTAACGGTGCACCCTTCAATTATCCATGTTTTTCTCCTGTCGTTTAACCTTCTATCCTGCGTAATATTCCAACTCCTGCTCAACCTGCTTATCCCATCCCAAACTTACCTGTACCAAACTCTAATTTTGGATCAATTCCAAATCGTTTACGAATCGTTTGTTGGATAGTCGAATCCCCTCGAAAGTTTTGTGGAAGCGACTCAGAAACATTGGAGTTGGACAGGTTTGAACCCGCTTTCAAGTTGCCAGCCCGATGAAAGCCGACGCCGACCGTGGAGTTCATCATCTGACTTACCACATAGCTTTAAATTTCGGACGGTGCATTACTGGGAGGTCACAATGCCATATGGAACATCAAATTGAATGCAACCGGGTTTGATAACTTGCCGATTATGTTCGTCAAGACAATTCTTCCGTTAGTTATGAATCAAATCACGCATATGTTCAATAGAATTATTGTAACTTCGACATATTCCAGGGGCTTTTAGTAAAAAAATTGCCACTGAAGAAAAAGTCGTTTTTTAATACGTTAACAAATCTTGGGCCGATCAGCATTTTATGCGCTTTATCCAAGCCGTTCGAGAAGCTTGAGCAGCTGAAATTAACCTGTTCGCCGAGTATCAAGCTGGGCCCCGAAAGGGACAGATCTTCCAAACCGCTACACATCGTGTATTTGACGACCTCGCAAGGGTCATCGATAGAAAGGGCACTGCTATTTTATTACTGTTGGATTTCTCGAAAGCGTTCCATACGATATCACACGAAAAGCTTTGTTTGAAACTTGAAACGCAATTCTACATTGCCAACGCAGCTGTTACGCTGATGGAATCTTCTTTAAAAAAGCTCACCCAAACTGTTTGCTATGGAGAACAATATTCCAATACCGGCATTACTACCTCTGGTGTACCACAAGGTTTAGCACTTAGACCTTTACTGTTCTGCTGTCGCGTCAACGATCTACCGCCTGTTCTCAAATCTTGCTCAATTCAGCTCTATGCGGACGATGGTCAGCTGTACATCCATCATTGTGGAATGTCTCCTCGAGAGCTTGTTCGGTTAGTTAATGAGGATATTGAAACAATTGCGATATGGTCCCAACGAAATCAACTGTTCGTCAATTAATCCAAAAGCAAGGCACTGTTCGTGAAGGACATACCCAAGGTAGTGGCATTAGATTCGTTACCAGCAATGGTCTTAGATGGACAGACTATCGAATGGACGGAAAATGCTAGAAACCTCGGTTTGGTGTTTCGAGCTGATCTGCAATGGGAAAATCTGGTCAGTCAACAGTGCGGAAAAATATACAGTAATCTGCGTTCTCTCTACCACTGTGCTACTCTATTTGCTCCCGCATATACGTGTTGAAAACTCTCGAAGGATCTAATTCTGCCAAAATTCATGTTCGGTTATATAATGCTAGTTGATGAACGATTTAGATAGTCTTCGTGCAGCCTGAAATGGTTTGGCAAAAGAATCTAATCGGTTGTCCGCTAGTAAGTTTTTATAAACTGTATTTGTGGGATAGATTTTTGAAAGAAGTTCCATATCCTGCCCAAAATGCATGAGGACAGGGATTCCTTGACATAAGACAATTTATTATTTTTTTTAAAAAAAGTTGTCATATCGAAATTGTCTTCTATCGAGACATGATTTTTTTAAAAAACACTGCATTAGCAGTCGCCAAATTTGATCTGTGTTGTGTATTTACGTTTTCTGGACTATTTACTACTGTTTGATCTATTAGTTTTAGACAATTTTTGGGATTATTTTTAAATAATGAACATTTTCATGGCGCCGCTTTTGGAATGGAAAATTAGCACTGGTGTCGTTACCAACTATGCCCAATTCCAACTCGATTCTAAGCGAAGCAAAAAGCGATTGAGAGTGTAAAGAAGCAGTTTTTGCCTGCTCGAAAAGGAGGATTATCTCTGATGAACGGTGCTGAACATGAAATAGTAATCGGATAACAATGGAAAAGTAATCCACCTGCCCGACAATTTCCCTATGTGAGGACTCCCAAGACGCAAGCCCGGGTGGCTCTTGTCGTATCAAAGACTCCTGTTCGCTGTACTCAGTCCTGCGCTACTCGATGCCAATTCGTTGAGCGTTTCGACACAGGCAAGACGGCTTCCACCTGGTCGACCCATTTAGCACGTTGATCTCCTATATTACTGGTGCTGATGGGGTTCTTGGAGAAAACGGAATTTATTGTACAGTCGTTCGGCATGCTTGTGACTTGGCTGGCCTACCGTAGACTCCCTGTTTTCGTCTGGTGTACGATGGAGATCTCTTCAGTGCTAGTGCCTCTATCTAGTGGTTCATACACCTATGCCACTCTCCGCTATCCGATTGTACTCCACTAAAAACAGTCCGCAATATTTTTCGTTTAAATACGGCAAGTGATGTCCTCCGTAACTAAGGTTACTTCCCAAGCAACAATTTCAAGCTGATCAAGCGCTTTTATAGCTAATTTTATTCAACCTGTGGCTGATCTATGGTTTAGAAATAAAAACCAGCTTTTTTCCAGCTCTTAAACATCTAAATCTGGTGATTTTATCAAGCTTCAGGCTAATTAATAGCTGCTTTCTAAGCTGCAATGAAGCTTAATAGAAACTTTTTTGCGCTTTTTAATAGCCATTTTACGCATTGCTGTCAATTCTATATTTAGAACGAGAAATAGTTTTGCAATCTGCTTTTCCAGTCGCTTAATCAACCTTTATGTAGCCAAAAAAATCTATTTTTAAATTTGAAAAAAATGGAACGCGTCATTTTTATTTTGCCGTGAACATTGTCGAACGCGATATTTTGAATTTCAAATAAGACTATTACAAATATTTAAAAAAGTTTTTGTCCTTCCAGTGTTGGGCCACTGAAGCACGAAAAAAACAAAGAGAATTTTTTATCGAGCAAAAAAAATAAGGATTTTAGGTATTTTTACTTAAAGTTTAAACGTGAAAACTAAATCTATTCTTGCTTTTAAAAAATACGTTGTTATTTTCCATGCAAAAATCTACGAACAAAAAGACAAAAACGAAAGAAAATTTATTTGGCCGAGTTTTGGAAATTCCACTGTTTGAACTTCCATTTCTATTTCGTGCTAGAAGCGTTAACTCAACTCGTACACTCATTTTTCGAGTTTTTCAGGCTGTAGAGCCCACAGACAATTGATTGTATAAAAAAAAATTTAACTCATATCCTACAATTTATTTTTTTACCCCCCGATTTTTCAAGCCAATTTCCAAGGGGGGATGACAAAAACTATGAAAATGATTTGCAATGGCCTAACTTGTCTTTTTTCCGGGAATTGAACCCGCCATCTTTTGATCCATAAGCGCTCACCGTATGATCCGCCCCATCTGCATCTGCAGAACAGACAGTGAGAATATCTTTACACCTGAAGCCTAGCCCGCCTAGCGTGAAGCAATCGATTATGTCGATAACTGAAAAACTTTTGCTGTCAGCCGAATTACGAAATTCTAGGATCTGACAGTATGTGTGCTGTGAGCCGAAATAAAACTTGATAGAAGTTTGTGAAGCCACTTTAACACCCTTAAGCAGCCTTAAAGCAGTTTGAAAGCTGTGAGCCTAATGAAAGCTTCCACTCTACACTTTTCACCTTTAAGTAGCCGTAAAACGGTTTGGAAAACTTAAAGTAGCTTAAACATCGCTTGTTTAAACACCATTTGAGTGCTTACTTTATGCAGCTTTGGTCGCTTAAAAGCAACCCGTAAACAGCCATTGCTCTTGTAATTCAGCTACCGTTGTTACTTGGGTTACGCTCGTTGATTGAAGTAGGCTCGACTTCTAGGTTGAATGCATCGTTGAATCTGCTTGCTTTGACTTATCAACCACTTCCAGTTCATCGCCGTCAATAGTCCTTGTCGTTGGGAGGCAAACGTTGTTTTCTATAGAACCTCTTCCTACCATACATTTTGTTTTCAGCACATTGATTTGTAAGTCAATTCGTACTAGCCTCCGTTTTTAGTCTGGCGTAGATTGCCTCCGCGGTCCCAAGGTTTCTAGTAACGATGTAGAAGTTTTCTGCGAAGGCTAGGAGTTTTGCTGAAGATCGTTTCCCTCGTTTCGATGTCTACTCGCCGGAGGACACCTTCAATAGCGATGTAGAATAACATCTGAACAGTCCATCCCCTTGCCGTAACCCTCTGCGCGATTGGAAGGGACTCGAGAGTGCTCCCGAAACGCGCACGTAGCACAGCACTCGTTCCAGGGTCGCTTTGATCAGCCGCGTCAGTTTGCCCGAAAAACTGGGAGAGCACCTTGTAGGCGACATTGCCCAAGAAACTGCTGAGTCTGAGTCAATATTCGCGCCCCGTAGGAAGCGTATATTGATGATGTTCGAGAAAAACCGGCCATCCATAAAAATGTTCGTTGATCAGGTGGTGGCTTTATGGATATCTTTTCGGGGAAGGAAAGTGCTTCTGATCACCAGGCGTCGGGAAATTGCAAAGATAATGCATCGCTGGTCCTAATCGTTCATGTCGGTGTGCAAGCTATGGGTCCCGATCACCGGTCTTTACATCGCTTCTCTACCTATCTGGGCGTACGTATCCCCGATGACGATCTTGATGTCCCGTGGTGAACAGCTTTCGTACCTTGCCTCCAGCTGCGCATAGAACGCTTCCTTCTCGTCGCCGGGTCTACCTTCGTATGAGCAACGCACGCGTATGATAGTGTTTTTGATCGCATTCCAGTCCATCACACGATCCTGTATCCTACCTATCATTACAAAGCCCGTTCGCAGCTCGTTGGTCGCTCCACCGCTCTGGTAAAATTGGGCCTTGCCATCACGGATTCTGCACATCTTCATGCCTTTTCTTCAGATCTTCTGTCGTCTCCCGCGAAATTCAGCGATTTGCAGTTCCAGGTATCAAGCAGCCTTTTCATGTCCATATTTCGTCGCCTTTGCTCATGCCGAATGTTCCCAGTCGAATTTCCTTCATTGGGGTAGGTTGCCTTACTAGGGCCACACTGCCGAGTCTCGTGATGGGGCTGCCGTATAAGGTGTATTACCGAGACTACACATTCCTTATTTCAGCCGCCCATTCCGGCTCAGACATTGTCATGAACTGCTCCTAACCTGGAGTCCAACCACGCACTTGGTTGAGAAATCAGGCCACCAGGAGCCGCCCCTGACAAACGCTCAAGGCTGGCATGACTATTCCTTTTGCCAACACGTAACGAACTCCTGTTGTATCTGATGGTACCTGATGCCTTTTTTTTCAGTTCAGCCAACATGCAGTCAACCCCCACCTGTGCGGGCCGTATTGCCAACGACGATGTGCTCAGCTACTATCAAAATCTACTACTATGTTTATGGAAGTATTTTGATAGTTAATTAAGTTATAATAACTATTCGATAATCGAAGACAGCAAATTTTTTAAAAGATTTATATCTTAAGCTACTGGACAATGAATAAATGAAATGAAAACGTCGGAGGGATTAAGTGCAACGTGAACGACTACCTTCTGGCTGCATCCAATGACTGCTACATTATAACCTGTTAACCGAAACATGGTTTGACCCACAAACTCTCTCTTATCAGGTGCTTGGTCCCGAAATTGAAAACTCTCGTTACGACCGTGGGACCGGAAATTGTCGAAAATTAACGGTCGGTAGTGTGCGGATTACGGTGAGCAAGAAAATGAAATGAAAAGTGATCGAAGACGATCAATGGAGCTGGCAAATAACAAACTTCCCGTGTGGAATTTACATTCCACCTGATTGGGAACGCGACGATGGTTTGATCGATATTCATCTCCCAGTCGGTTATGTCGGTGATTGATTTGGCTATCGCAACCGACAAGCTCATTATTATCAGGGATTTCAATCTACTAAGACTTCTCTGGCAACCATCCAGCTATGATTTTCTCCATCCGGATCCCGATCACTCCACTCTACACCTCGGAGCATTACGGCTTCTCGAATGCTATAACTCTGCTTCATTGCGACAGATCAACCACGTGACCAACGAGAACAATCGCAATCCGGATCTCTGCTTCGTCAGCGTACAGAATGTTGCCTCAATGATTTCTCTCGCTCCCTTGTCTCTGGTTAAGCCAGTAAGGCACGACCTTCATCCTTGCCCTCCACGACCACCACTCTGATCAAACGAAAACGAAACCTGTTTCGTATGACTTTCTTTCGAAATGCCGACCACCGAATTCATGGCCGGTTGCCGAATTCATGGCCACTATCGACTGGATTGGTGTTCTCGACGGGAATGGTGCCGAAAACGCAACATTGACTCTTTCGCACATAATTGGGCACGTAATCGATCGGCATGTACCTAAAATAGTACAGTCGCCAAACAGCAAGTCTTGGTTCTTGGTTGACTCGCGAGCTTCGCATGGTGAAGACGGAAAAAAGTGCTGCGCTTAGGACATATTCCAAATTTCGCTGGGTGAGCCTTTATATAAGATTAAGCGCTGTATACAAGAGAACTAGTCGGAAATGTTTTAGACGACACTCGCCGAGAATTCAACATAATCTGACGGTGAAATCGAAAATTTTCTGAAAGTATGTTGGCGATCAGCGTAAGTATGTTGGCGATTCAACCATGACCTTCAATGGTGAGGTTGCTTCGGATCCTCTGTATATCCCAACTATTTGTTGTAGCCAACTATTTGCTGATAAATTCGGGCGAACGTTTTGCGATGAAGTGATTCCAGTCGACCTATGTTCCGCTAATGACTGGGAATACGCTGGGTACTCTCAACCAGGGTTGCCACATGCACAGATTATTCTGTGTTTAACAGATATTTGAAAGAAATCGTCTGTACAGAATCTGTATGCATAGAATACAGATTTTCGCCAAATTACACAGAATAACAGATTTTTGAGCTTTTACATGAGAGTTAAAGAGACGGAAATAATCAGCAAAATGACTCTATCTCCTTCACTCTCATTGTTTTGCATTGGACAGATTTTTGCACAGATATTTTTCCTCGCCGTACAGATTGTCAGATTTTTCCAACAAAAAACACAGAATTATATGTGGCATCCCTGCTCTCAACATCAACGAAACAATGATCTCTACAGTCGCCGTAACGTTAAAATCTTCGACTAAACTTGGCCCAGATGGTGTTCTGTTTGAATTTTTGAAAAAGCACATCGCTGACCTGCTTATTCCCCTTCGGCTCGTGTTTGGCCTGTCCATCTTAAATACGGTATTTCCGTCCGTGTGGAAAACTCCTGTTCATAAAAAAGGAGATCGATATTATCTGATATCGATCACTACCGAGGAAACCCATCATTGTGTACCACTTCCAAGTTATTCGAGCTTATAATCATGATTTCGCTGCAGTCACACTGCAAACAGTACTTAAGTGATAATCAACAGAGATACGTCGTAGGTAGATCAACCACTACGAATCTCCTGTGTCTCACATCATATATTGCAGAAAGCTTAGTGGGTCATACTCAAATGGACGTCATCTATACTGATTTAGTCTGCCGCGTTCGACAAAATTAATAATGCTATTGCAGTTGCAAAACTGTAAAGACTCGGTATTGGTAGGAGTGTGTTGCGTTGGTTTCGTTCCTACATTGCAGGTCGTAAACTGATCGCGACGGTTGACGGGTTTCAATCTAAAGCGTTTCCTGCCTCGTCTGGAGTCCCATAAGGCACTCATTTGGGACCATTAATTTTCCTGCTGTACTTGAATTATGTCAACCACGTTCTTAAAGGCCCTCGTTTATTCTACGCCGACGATCTAAATATTTACTGCAGCATTCGCATCAAGGTCAATGTAATTTGTCTTCTACATTCTACATTGTGGACAAAGCATCCAGAAGTTCAGGATTCGTCTTACGCATCGCTAAGGGCTTTACCAACTTGTACTGCCTCAAGGCATTATACTGCTCACTTATCCGTTCGACTCTCGAATACGGTTCCATTGACTGGCATCCATTAAAACATTACCAAAACGAAATGGCCAAGATTGAGTTGATTCAACACCGCTTCTTACGCTTTGCGCTCCGTTATCTACCATGGCGAGATCCGTTCCCAGAGATGCCCAGTATTTTTCTCAGAACTTAGGGTACATGCCGCATTAATTAAAACAACCACGAATTTATAACAAAATTTTAATTTCTTTCTCCAGAGCCATACAGTGACTACAAGATCATCGTGGCAGCGTTCACCAAGAAGAACGATGGCGAACCGTCGGAGGTGTCCACCCGGACCGACATTAGTGGGCCCAGTGCACCAAAGGTGGTAAATTTAACATGCCACACGCAGGACGCCCTATTCTTCGGTTGGCGGATACCGCAAACCTATTACAACACCATCGATTACTACATCATCAGCTACCGGAACGTAGTGTTCGCTGACTTCCGAGAAATCCGTATCACAGCCAATGCGTCCATCGTGGAAACTTCAGTAGGTCCTAGTCGTGTTTCTCTAGTTCTAATTGTCTAATCAATTTTTTTCTCTCACTCCATCTGCAGATGATCATTCCCAACTTAACGACCAATATGGTTTATGAAGTGAAAGTTCGGGCAGCTTCTACGAGTGTGATCAATCCAAAGCAAATAATTTTGGGCTCCTATTCGGAACCAAAAAAGGTAGCCTTATCCCACATCTTAGTATAAAACACACCCATTAAATTCTAATTCAAAATCTCCACTAGATCTCTCTCCAACCGAACTGCGACAAAATCCCCCCGCCATCGCAGCGCCAATCATACGACGACTACAACCTGGCCATCCTAGCTGGAATCGTTTTTAGCGGTTTCGGGCTGCTGCTGATTGTGCTGGCTTTCCTACTGTATAAGTAAGTATCCCTCTTACCAACAACCAAAAAAAAACATCGCTCCGCGTTTGACGCATGGCTTCCATTCGCGTGGTTAGTTATTAATAGAAATATTCCGAGCATTAATTCCAACCAATCTAATTCTGCAGTTGCGGTTTAAACCGACCGGGGGAAGCCGAGAGACTGTTAATTACACGCAATGCTACACACCGGGAATCTGCGCTACACGCGCTACGCAAAAGCATGGATAGTTTAAGACCGCTCGTACCAGTGCACATTTCGTTTACGTTTTGTGCGCACAAAAAACTGCTCTCACACTTCACTGCTGGATCGCGGGAAAGCGTAACACGCGGTACTCCGATCGCGAGCATATCAATACATATGCATGTATGATTTCTTCTATGGCAGCACTGTTGTTTAACACAGTTCCTTCTATGGCTTGAGCGCTGCGTAGAAATTTAGACAATTAAGCATTCAAACAGTGTCACCCCTTCGTTCACTATACACTCACTGTGCGGAATTGTTTAACCAATCAATTTGTTTTCATAATGCAAAAAACGAGACAAAATACGATACGGAACTTATCGCAATGTGGTTCAAGTTCAAAATGCAATCATTTCGGTTTGTGTCGAACACGTTGTGTAGCGTCTCTTTGTTTTAAAGCCTTTCTAATAAACAAAAAAAAATGTCGTGTAGCCTCAGCATGACAGGCTGTATTCTTTATTTCGTGTTTTCGTGGGCATTTAAGTTTCGTGGGAATATCGTCCTTTTTGAAGGTGAGACAAACCTTTTGTTTCACCCATTTCTCTGGTAGTTTCTCCTCCGAAATCCTAGAAATTATTCAATAAAGTACCGTAACTTGCTGCTCTTTGCCATGCTTATAGAGTTCTGGATGTCGGTCCTGTTATAATTTCATGGACACTGGCATATTAACTTCCCGCTCCTTCTGTTATATCACCATTGAGATGCTCATCAAAGAACTGCTCGAACCTGTCGACCATCTCGGCCTGATTTGTGATCTGGTGTCCTTCCTCGTCTCTATCACATGTCATGTTTCGACGTGTAGCCATTAGCCGTATTTCGGCAAATACGATAACATCAAAGTCACTAGAAACAGTCTTTCAATAACAGTCACCTGTCTTCGTATATATCCCACCGACATTCTAGTAGTAAACAGTCTCCGGCATTCACTCGGTTTCATAATCGTCGGCCGATTCCGATACAACAAAAGGTTTGGAACAGTAAAGCGAGGGGTGACGTTAGATGCATGTACAGCAGGGTTTCTTAGGTTATAGGTAGTCAACAGTACTAGTACTAGGGCTGTCGTTAAAAGTTGGAAACAAGTTTGCAAAGGATACCTAGTCTCTTGGACAGTGACAGTCAAGTTGCGGCCATTTAAAGTGCGGCCCGCCGATTGTCCTCTCCTCTCTTCAGTTTATCACGGCGATGCAACAGCACTTGAACGGATTAATATTGTATGAAACGGTTGCTGGCATTAACATGTTGCTCGAGTAATGATCAGGAGACACAGGGGCCCGCAGCTTTTATAGAGCGATCTGATTTGCCCCGCACCATGCGTATTACTGGACACAAGTACCACTATCTGAGAGGTGTTTATTGAGCCAACCATATAAATCGAATGTATTGATGTTGAAAAGTATATTCACGTTTGACTTTTTATGTAGAGAAATTTGTTTTATCATTAGAAGTAAAAATACATTGAAAGATAAAGGCTGCTGCGCAATCAGGCACACGCTGCTGAAGCGAATCGTTTGCAGATGCTCTCTCGCGCTTGCGTAGTGATGTCCAAAAACCGCGTGAACAATCTATTGAAGTACTTGATTTCACTGATTAAAGAAATCAAATAGCCGGTTTGTTTAATAATTAGCTTAAACACATTCGTTTTTTTCTCTTTAGTTGAATAACTTCAAAAGTTATATTTTCTATAAATTCCGACCGATGCGATAAATATTTTGTGACATCACTACCCTCGCAGCCGCTCAGTCAGATAGGATTGAGTGCCAATTTCCGTCGTAGTAATGAAAGTAGCTTCAATTTTCGCCATCATAGATGGATTTTAACCAAAATTTTCCTTCCGATCCAGAAGTCGTAACATAGTTTACAAAACGAGCGTGTATGTATTTGTGTTAGGACAGCACGACAAATGTCATTCTGTAATACTCTGTAACCGGGGGTTCCAAATAGATATTGAAGTTTTTTAATGTTTCTGTTTAATTAAAGTTGTCCATTAATCGTTCGATTGATTCTAGTAAGTTTAGAGTCGAGCAGTATACCGAGATCCTTGACGCAGGTTTCGCGTCGTAACGGCATGCCCTATGGGATTCCTGAATCAGTAGTGAACGATCCTTTCATGAGAGATTGCCATCAATATTTACCTTTAGGTGGCGATCAGATAGGTATGAACGGAACCAATGCAGCAACGGGTCACCTATGCCAAGTTTATCCAGTTTTGCAATGGTAGGGTAGATGCTTTAGTAATGGAGGGATTATGTCAGGGGATAGTATTTAAAGACCATTAGAATGCTCAATTCACCAGTTTCCAATTGAACTCTATGATAATATGGTGCACCATAATGTTGGCTTTAAATGCATACCAAAATTACACAGAATGGTCTGTTGGTTAATATATTTAAAATATTGCTTTTCCTGACATTAGTCTGTGCTCCTAAAGTAATTTTATTTACCGCCCTTAGTAAGGCTTGCAGTGATCATGACAGCAGGTGGATAACAACGTAGGCTTGTTAAAATGCTATGGTTTGTTACGAATTTCTTAAGTAATTACACCGTATTGGTCTACTCAAAAGGAATTTGTAATTTTTGCACCAGCATCCTAAAGTTTAACTATGTTCCTTAGATAAAACTGTTAACAAATATATATTTCCGGAGTGATTCGTGATTGGGGCTCATCTACCAAATTGTAAACGGTCCGTTACCGATCATGCGCCGAACGAATTATGGCCCTCCAGTGCCGTCGGTCCTGGGTTGCCTTTCTCCAATCCCCACGAACACCAGCTGAACGTGCATCGTCTTCGACAGCACACACCCACCGGGTGCGGGGTCTGCCTCGGAGTCTACGGCCTCTTCCTGGTTCTCTGCTGAAAATAGTTTTAGCTACTCTTTCATCGGGCATTCTGGCCACGTGCCCAGTCCACCGCGTCCACGTACAGCTCGTGATTCATGCGCCTGCGCCACACTCCATTTTCCATTTTGCCACCAAGTCGCAGAATTTTACGCTCGAAAACCCCAAGCAGCGATCAGCTTCCTTTAGCGTCCATGATTCGTGTCCGTAAAGGACCACCGAAAGGATGAATGTTCTGTAGAGCGCCAGTTTTGTGCGAATTTGCAAACTATGGGACTTCAGCTGGCTACGTAATCCGAAGAAAGCCCGATTCGCGGCTGCAACTCGTCATTTCTCTTCGCGGCTTACATCGTTGTCACATGTCACGAGTGCACCAAGGTATATAAATTCCTCCACTACTTCATATCGTTCCCCATCACCTCGGCACCAACACCACTTGGGTTCCCACGTTCCCTACCAGCAACCATGTACTTCGTTTTGGCGGTATTAATGGGAAGTCCCAATCTCGCAACTTCCCTTTTAAAGGGCCTGAAGGCCTCTTCCACTGCTCTACGGTTGATTCCGTTGATATCGACGTCATCCGTAAAACCAAGAAGCATGTGAGATTTCGTGACTATCAACTATCATTCCATTCCTTTCCACGTTTGCCCTTCGTAATGCACCTTCCAAGGCAATGTTGAATAGCAGGTTAGAGAGTGCATCCCCTTGCTTCAGTCCATCCAACGTCACGAAAGCAGCTGAGGTCTCACCCGCTATTCTAACGCATGATTTGGATCCGTCCAGCGTCGCACGAATCAGCGTAACTAGTTTTGTCGGAAAACCATGTTCTAGCATTATCTGCCACAGCTCATTTCGTTTAACTGAATCGTACGCCGCTTTAAAGTCCACAAACAGATGGTGTGTCTGCAAGTTGTACTCCCGGAACTTGTCTAGCAACTGACGCAGGGTAAACATCTGATCCGTCGTGGAGCGACCCTCACGAAAATCAGCTTGGTACTCGCCGACGAAGGACTCCGCTAACGGTCTCAGTCTGCAGAACAGGATACGGGAAAGCACCTTGTAGGTTTACGCATTTACTCCATTCAATAGTGTCTGAAAATGCTCCTTCCACCTGGCTGCTACCGCCGTTTTGTCGGTAAGCAGGTTGCCAGCACTATCATTGCACATCACAGGTATGGCAAAATTCCTGCATCTCACCGTTTTATAGAAACTATCCTTGGCAAGAATCCTTTCTTCTGTTTGAATCGTTAGAATTATTTAAAACAAGTTTTTAGTGATGGGCGATAGAAGTGTTTAATCAAAACAAAAGACAATTTGCAGTTTAGCCCCTTGCATTGTTATGAAGTGACAGGCTTATTTGCAAATCGTTTTGTAAACAGGCGATAGTAAAGAGTGAAACTGCGTTATTTTCAAAACACAGGCGCATTGTAAACAGGCGAAATTTAATTAAAAAATCAAGACAAGGCGAAACAGAGCTGGGCGAATCTCATTGGCAAAATGCTTTGAGGCTCATTCCAAGGGGTTCAACTATAAAATTTAGATTTTGAGCTTGAATGCACAAATTTTATGCAGTATTGTTGTGAAATTATAAAATTGATTTATTCTACACCAATTTATGTCTTCAAACTTGATTTTTGCAACTTTTATTTAAATTAAGACTTGAAAATGTACTGGCAAATTATCACTGTGATATTCGTCATTGTTTACACGTTGTAAGTTGCGCCCTTATCGCGAATCACTCCGGAATTATATGTGGCATCCCTGCTGCTGGTTCATGGGCGCACGTAATTTTGCTTTCTAGGCAAACTGCAGACTAGCGGCACTTTTCCATTTCATTCCTTTCCATTGCTGGAAAGGCGGTAACTACGAAAAGCAGAAACGACGAACCACGCTTGGCACAATTATTCTGATATATAACAAGAGGTAAGCCGGCGAAACAGCATTAATCAAACGCTAGCTGAGCTACTGCCATCATCTCATTGGCATGTCTGGACGCGACAAAGGAGGAAGCATCAAGGGCAAACGAAAGTCACGCTCGAGTCGTGCACGTCTGCAGTTCCCGGTAGGTCATGTTCATCGGCTGCTGAGAAAAGTAAAGTATGCTGAGCGTGTTGGAACTGGAGCACTCGTTTCGCTGCCCTGATGGAATATCTGGCTGCTGAAGTTCTGGAATTGGCAGGAAATATGCTGTTCGTGACAACAAAACGACCAGAATTATTCTACGTTACTTGCAGCTGGCCACCTGAACTGGTATTTCATAGTGACTTATGACCATGTACGAACGGCTTCGTCGATCGCACAGCTGCTGTGACTTTCCGGTTGGTCCGTTGCAACCGGACGTGCCAAGTGTCAACCGCGGCGTTGACCCAAAATTGACCCAACTTCTGATTGGATAAAAGCGACGAACAACCGTTGACTGAAAAATATAACGCGGTATCGCTTTCAATGTTGCTGAAACTCACGATAAGTTATTATTTCCGAATTTTGATATCTTTTGTATTCTGTAGTTCTATGCTTGGTTGACCATTAGTTTTGTTTGTACACGAATTTTAATTTTCAAAATGAAATGCGAAACATGATTTTGGTCGCATAAACTGTGGCGTATTCGGGAGCTGTTGTTCGGCAAAAGAAGTTATTCTTAAAATAATATATGCAGGCAACAGTGGAGCAGAGTGTAACAAAGAATATTCAATCGGGATGGTGGTAATAAAAAGAAGAAGAGTAAGAAGCCAGATGGCACGCCCTGTTCTAGGTTGCAACAAGCCGTGCCTGGTTAGCGGTTATCGGTATTCCAATTTACCGAAAAAAGAATTACGTTAGGTGCGTTAATGCAAGTTTATTGCAAGCTAGAGTTATGATAATCAGACAATCGGTACTTTTAAGGGTCACACAACGATTGAAGAGTTTATTATATTTTCTAGCCCAGTTAATACCATAATAACACAGGCAACGAGGAAAAAGTTGAACTTTTCGCCGCTGCGGACGACCAACAAATGGCCGGAATAAGTTTTCTGGTTACGGGCGACATTTTCTGCCACTTCCAAAACGTCTGCAGCTTGTAAATGCTTTATTATCAGTGTTCTTCTTTTGTAAACTGCAGAAAAGTTTTGCGCAAATTTTGCAGCTTTTGAAAACTCGCGCGTACCGTCTACCGATTACCAGAGGATAAGCACTTATTCAACGTTGAAACAGATCATGAAAATTTATTTACTGTTTGGTTTAGTGTGACTTCATGGATATAACTCCAAAATCGGTTGAGGATTGAACGTATGCAATGTTGCTACTTTGATAAACGTTACGTATGTAGGTAGTATACTTGAAGAATCGTATTATTACATTTATGGATACATGCTACTATCACTACTGAGCGAAATAAGGCGCTATATCCTTGGCCAATTGCAGCCTGGCTTCTGGTCTAAATACCATTAGTTCATCCCTGAGGGTCCGGAGTATCACTTAACATTTATTAGGAAAGATACTCCCAACGATTGTAAATAAATCATTATCTATGTGTACGGGAAGCGTTTGGTACGGGAGGTCCACGCTTTCTTCCTTCCCCTTGATTTCAAGGAGTTAAATGGAATTAGATATTTTTTCTGGTTCCACTTGATTCCTTGGAATTCTCTCTGCGGTACATGCTGCGCAGTTGGCCTGGCCGTTGACAAGAAAAATGATTGATTCAAGTAATCGTCATTTTCCAGGATGCCTTCAAGAATTGACTGCGTTAGTGTGAGATTAGATTAGATTAGATTATGGATACATGCTACTATCACTACAAAGAGACTTACGTAGTCCTACGTCACCTATCCGGTCGTGTCTTGTGCACAACCTCTTTGATTTTTTAAATTAATTATTGTCGTTTTCGTTTTTGCGGTGTAGCTACACCGAGGCTACACCTGTGTAGCTTTTTTATATGAATATATGGTACTACCACCGCCTTAGCAGAACATCCGTTCATAGCCATGAGCCTATCATGTCTGTTGGGTGCTCTTGACTGCCCTGCTGTTCTGTCGCAGCTACAGCTATACTGTCCCCTTCGGCCTCAAAGGAACCAACAGTTCCTACGCGTCGATTCACACCGTACTAACTATGGACTTCATGAACCAGTTCGTCGTATGGCTTTGGAGTACAATCGTCGCGGAAATAGCATGGACTTTTAGCTACTTTTTGGTGCAGTTTTTAAAATGTTGGTTTGTGTATTTAAGTTATTTGACTGATTTTGTACTATGTATGTTTATTGTATATCGATGTAAAAGACACTGGGTTTTTGTGCCACTTTGAGTAAGAGTATGTAACTTACTCAAGGTGGCTTTTCCCAGTCCAATCTAATTTCATTAAGACGTAAAGTCGGATGAATTGAATCAAATAAATAATAATAATAATAATAATAATAATAATAATAATAAAAAGAGTTGTACATATTCAACGATTGGTCATGCTTCCAAACTCTTGTATGAAGCGCCAAAAGACAATTGGTCGATAAGCAACATCACTTACACGTACCAGAGACTTAGAGAATCTCCTTCCAAGAGCTAAGTCGCCTGAGTCAATCGTTAAATAAGCCGTCTTAATGGAGAATGACTCCAGCAGATGGGGAGAAGAGCCCGCTCATTATCCGCTATGTGTTGTTAATCGGGCCAAGATTAACCCTAAAAAGCACCGGTATAGCTTTTTTGCACCAAAACTGTTCGTTTTCGATTTTTGTGCTACACCATTGCTACACTTTTTCTCTTTTTTTCTGGTGTAGCTGGTGCAGATAGGAAAATATCAATCCACCCATATCACATCACTGTTGCTGCACCGCGAGCGTTCGTTTATCCAGTGAAAAGTGTAACACTAAACGGTGTAGCTACCCCACAAAAACGAAAACGGCATATGTTTCTATTGTACCAAATCGGCAATTACGACGAAGCAGCACCGAACCCTACATGTTTTTTTTCTTTCATCTACTGTGTAAGTTCGCGGCTAATTTCCCGTATGTATTGGTGCGTTTAGTACGAGCTGCTAAGTGTTTAGAAAAGCTTCCGATGAAGCGTTCCCTCTACCCTGGGACTCATGCCAGCATGCTCTGCCTTCTCCTCAAACTGTACAGCCCGCTCGTGCAAGGCGCAGCTGAACCAAACAAAGAGTCACTTTAGTTTTGTTTTGCTCGTTTCTTCGCGCGAACGTCTTGTAGGTAGGGTACCGTAGCGACCGCAGATTTTAAAAGCCCTCTGCAGCTAATCTGCTCTCGATCGTTGAATCAAGTTTTCATTATATTCTGCTGGATGTTTTAAAATTCCGTTTTTTTAAGTCTGCCATCGTAGACGAAGAAAACGACGACGGTGTGAAGCAAAATACATTATCGCTCCGGTTGGCGATAACAACGGCGAAGTTCGAGATAACACTCCTAAAGAATAACCTGCTAAAGATAGCTCCGTGTACCGTACAGCTAAATCGTTTTATTTGTTTTAACGAGGTGCATTGAAGAAAAACGCAATGCACACCTGTGCGCTGGAAACTACCACTAAAAGTGGCTGATTAATCACTCACCGCCGTGCGCCGTCCGTCATCGTCCGCGCTCCATCATCCAGTATTGGCAGTGCGGATCTCCAGCGCAGTAGGACATGCTGATTGCTGTGCGTGAAAGTGGAAACGCAACTTAAAACAGAACACGCTGAGGCTGAGCTGTGAAATAGTGATAGTGCGAAGCTGCAGTTTCGCCTTTTTCTCAGTGTCAATTAGTTAGTTAGTTCGATTGAGGGAATCTGCGCGATCGGTGGTCGTGTTAGCTGGTGTGGTGGTTGGAGCAACGGGAATCAAGGGTAATGCTGAAGCACTGGTTCAGGTAAGAGCCGTGTAGGTATCGAGATAGTGTGGCACGAGTAACTTAAAAGTGGTTTAAGTTGTAGTCAGTTTACTCGCTGCTGAATGTTTGTGGGGAAATTGTTTTAATCCTATGTGTTCATGGGATTCACCGGATTTCACGTAACGGCAGATTTTCGGAATCGCTGTGATTCTGATTGATTTCTCAGATAATTGTTTCAACTGTACAAGATAATGTATGCTTTATTGAATTAACACTACACGACTTTAAAACGCAATACTCATCTTTGCGTATGAAAACATTTTTTGAGTTAAAATTTCAATCCGAAAAAATATGAAAAAATGAGAACAAAAGCGTTTGAAGAAAAAAAAATTTTAGTTGTAAATTAATTTTTTTTTCAAGAATTGTCATTCAGTAATGAAGATATTTTAAAGTACAGTAATAAAATTATAGGTTGTCATCAATTCCGGCTTTATTCGATCGGTAAAATATGTTCTGAGTTATCTTGTTTATCGCGGCAGTGCTTTTCAACGGAAAACATAAACATTTCGAGATAAGCGAAATTCACTCACCCATTCGGTATTGTTTTGCGGCGAATTTCGAGGAAAGAATACAATAAACATGTTTGCAGCTGAAGTACCTAGTTACTAGTATTGTACTGTGACCAATTTATGCCATTTTATCTGCTCAGCACACTGATTGCTTGTATCGATGAGACCTAGATGATTAATTATTGATGCGGTCTAAATCACACTTCTGCAACTGTCTGTGGCTGAGATGACGCACCTAGCCACTTACCCGGTACAAACTTTCCATCACATCCATCACACTCATCGAAACGTTCTTTCTGTTCTAGGAAATGTTTCCACGCGGCCTACTACTATCTGGACGATCCACCGACCAGCCAGGGTGGCAACACGGCCGGCGTGATCGATTGGGAGGCACCGTGCGAGATGGGCGGTGAGGTGCGCAGCTCCATTCCGGTGTCGGAGTTCGCAAAGCATGTGGCGGCTCTGCACGTGGACGGAGACATCGGCTTCAGCAAGGAGTACGAAGCCATCCAAGGCGAAGCACTGAACGACGAGTACCCCTCGGAGCACTCGCAGCATCCGGACAACAAGGGCAAAAACCGTTACCTAAATGTTATCGCATGTAAGCTGGCGATATTTAATTGTGTTAACATTGCAATTATTTTCACAACCTTTCTTTTGTAGATGATCACAGTAGAGTCCACCTACGACAAGTTCCCGGTCAGAAGAAGCACCTGGACTATATCAATGCAAACTTTATCGATGGTTATCAAAAATCGCGAGCTTTCGTCGGAACGCAAGGCCCACTGCCGGGTACTTTCGACTGTTTCTGGCGAATGATCTGGGAGCAGCGAGTGGCCATCATCGTGATGATTACCAATCTAGTAGAACGCGGTCGCCGAAAGTGCGATATGTACTGGCCTAAGGACGGAACGGAAACGTACGGTGTGATACAAGTTCGTCTGATTCGAGAAGACGTAATGGCTACCTACACGGTGCGTACGTTCCAGATCAAGCACACCAAGTTGAAGAAGAAGAAAGCTTGCCAGATGGAGAAGCTGGTTTATCAGTATCATTACACAAACTGGCCTGATCATGGAACACCAGATCATCCGCTACCAGTGATTAACTTTGTCAAAAAATCCACTGCCGCAAATCCTTCGGACGCAGGTCCCATCGTGGTGCACTGCAGCGCCGGAGTAGGACGAACCGGAACGTATATCGTCTTGGATGCGATGTTGAAGCAAATTGAAACTAAGGGAATGCTGAACGTATTTGGGTTCCTGAGGTTCATAAGAGCCCAACGGAACTATCTAGTCCAAACGGAGGAGCAGTATATCTTTATCCACGATGCTCTCGTGGAAGCCATCGACAGCGGGGAGACAAACGTCAAGATAGACGCCATCGCCGGCTTGGTCAACCACATCGAGTACATCGATAATCAGTACAAGGTACGAAGTCGTCGCTTGACCCCTATCGAAAAAATCAATCATTTTATGGCATTTTCTCCTTCCATAGCTCATAACCAGCTACCAACCGAAAGAGATTAACCTAACCTCGGCACTAAAGCCGGTAAATGCCATCAAAAACCGTAGCTCACTGGTTCCCCTGGAGGGCAGCCGGGTTCATCTGACTCCGAAACCGGGCGTCGAGGGTAGTGACTACATCAACGCCACCTGGTTGCACGGTTTTCGCCGTTTGCGGGACTTTATCGTGACGCAGCATCCGCTGCTCGATACGTTCAAAGACTTCTGGCAGATGGTGTGGGATCACAACGCACAGACCGTCGTGCTGCTGTCCTCCGCTGATAATATGGTATGTATTATTTGATAGTCAGTCGTTAGTATAGTTAGGTTAGTCGATTCTGAGGAAATGAAACCACATGAGTAAAATTTAGTGCATTCTGGGAGCAGCGCAGTAGAATGAAAAGGGGGGCTCAGAAAGTATATTTAACCCATTTCCTCCAAGTGTTGCGAAAACGAAATGTTCTGATAGCTGTCCGCCGTGGATTGGAAGCGAAAGCTATCGAAAATAACTCGCTTACTTTTACGCTGCGATCCTTTACTTTTACTATGCGCCTTATACATCGCACCTGATCATGTTCGCTACAACGATTTAATTGACGCTCATTAGCAATCAGTTTACTCAGTTATGAGGGATCCTTCGCCGCTTGATTGATGAGTCATATCGAGCGATTTTAATCTGTTCCCGCCCAAAGCTGTTTACTCTTTCCTGACTGTGAAAACTACGATCCATACCGAAGCAATGAACCTTCTTGACAACTTTAGTATTGCAAAGCTTATCTTAGGAGTTGGATTCCTACTGAGCCCAGGGGCCCATGCGGCCCTGATGAAGTGGGAACCGATAAATGAGCGAATAATCGAGCGATTCAGAACACGGGTTAGGAACCTTACAGCAATCCAGTGCTATGCGCCAACAGATGCTGTCGACCCGCAGGAGAAAGAGAGTTTTTACAGCCAGCTGAACAGCGTGGTTGAGAAAATCCCGAAGGAGGACATCCAAATTCACATGGGCGACTTCAACGCGAAGATTGGCTCAAACAACGCGGACCTTGAACGCGTCATGCGACGCCATGGAGAGATGAGCGAAAACGGGAAGCTGTTTACAGAATTCTGTGGTAATAACAACATGGTCATTGGTGGATCGCTCTTCCCCCATAGACCAGTACATAAAGTCACATGGGTTTCCCGAATAGACCTCATACCTCTAGACAAGTAGAGGCGCTAGTGTGCCCATTGTATTCCTGGGAAATCATCTTCAGCAAGCAGCCAGCACTTTCTGAGCTACAAGTGTCAAAAGTATGTTTACGTTTACCAAAAACAGCTGTTCGGTGTCGGTGTTTGCGGAATAGTGTAAATCGTATAAACGGATTCCTTTTATCAAACACTCGACCGTGCTTAAATTTAATTTCTATCTATTTCGAAATCGCTGAGGGAGCCGGGAGCAGCTGCTGGTGTTGGAATAACCGCCCGCAGAGTTACCGGCTATCACGCGGAAATAGGTCGCTAAAGCAGCAGTTATTTTCATTTAGGATATTTTCGTGCTAATGTTTACTTCGTGATTATGTTTACTACCGAGAAGTTGCCGAATATCTGCCCCAGTCAGTTTATTGGGTTGCGGTTAAATGAAAGTACGATCCAGCGCTCAATTGTGGAAAGTTTCACCAATTCCCTAATGATGAAAAAAAAAACAACAGCGCATGAAGTTGGCGGTCCACATTATTTTGTCGTATATTTGAAATTATGTATCAGCTAATCGGTAAAAATCTGCTGCAAATTGTTATGCAGGACGTTATCGACTCGACAATTGAAAGCACTTGCAGTTCGTCCGCATCCATTCGGGACTCAATCCGTTTCGAACAGACTTATAAAACGATGCAGCCGGGCCCGCTTACCGTGTCTGCAGCTGACTACGTAGTATTTCCGCACCATTTTTCGCAAGAAGAATCTTCAAGTGTGTTTAACCTACCAATGCTGTACGATTGTTATTGATCTGCACAAGTTAAATGTAAACAATTTTGACATTTGTAGTACAGTACATAGCAAAACAGAACATAACCTGTAAATAACCAGCGATGCCAGCGCCAATACTTGTCTATGGACTATGAGGTCTCTTGTTTCCCGCGACGGCCGAACAGAAAACCAAATCGACCACATCTGCATCAGCCGGAAATGGAGAAGGAGCCTTCTTGATGTACGCAACAAACGCAGCGCTGACATTGCATCCGACCATCATCTTGTTATCGCTGAGATACGTCTGCGCGTCGCACGTGTCCAACGACGGGAGGAAAAAGTTGGATGCCGCTACGACGTCCGCCGATTGGAGAATCCTAAGGTGAAAAGGGCCTTTGTCGAACAACTTGAATCTCGAGCCTCGGAGTTGCCACCTGGTGGAACCGTCGAAGAGCAACGGACCGGCATCAAGAACGCCTTCATCACGACCAGTGATGAAACCCTCGGCAAAACGCGCAGCGGGCGGAGGAAGTGGATTTAGGATGAAACTTGGAGGAAGATCGACGAGCGTTGAGAGGCGAAAGCCGAACTGGAGAGGGCTGTTAAACGTGCTTGTAGGCGGGACAAGAGAGCCTGGACTAACTCCCTAGCAGAACAAGGAGAAACCGCCGCCGCCAATGGTGATATCCGTTTGTTGTACGATATTTCTCGCCGCCTTAGTGGAGCCAGGATGAATACAAAGATGCCGCTAAAGGACAGAGTTGGTCAGATATTGACTGACCGTACAGAACAGCTTAAGCGATGGACTGAACATTTTGAACAATTCTTCCGAGTTTCAAATATCAGAGACAAACAAAACCAGCAGCGTATGACGCCTACAGTTCGTCGAATTAATCGCGTCAACTCGGAGGCGCCATCGCTGGTTGAAATTGTAGCAGCCATCAAAAGTATGAAATCCAATAGAGCTTTTCAGCAATATATGGGAAACCGCAACTTTTCCGTTGGACTGGATGCAGGGCATATTGGTCAAAGTCCCTAAGAAAGGAGACCTAACTTTTTGCGGTAACTGGCGTGGCATCACGTTGCTCTGTATTACTCTCAAAGTACTCTGTAAGGTAATCCTCAACCGGATCCAGGAGAAGATCAACGCTACTCTCCGGCGGCAGCTAGCTGGATTCCGTGCTGGCCGATCATATGTAGACCATATCACGACGCTCCGCATTATATTGGAGCAGATTCCAGGACTCGCTTCTGCTGGTGTTTGTTGACTTCGAAAAGGTGTTCGGCCGACTCGATCACGAAAACATCTGGGGCGCACCTAGGCGTAGAGGAGTTCCAGATAAGCTAGTCCATCTCATCGAGGCTCAGTACGAGGCGTTCTCGTGCAAGGTTTTGCACGACGGCGTCTTGTCCGACCCCATAAGGGTTACTGCTGGCGTGAGACAAGGCTGCGTTTTATCACCGCTTTTGTTTCTCATCGTTATGGATGAGATATTAGTTGGAGCAATTGACAGTAGACCAAATCGAGGATTGCCTTGGAATCCTCTAACGATGGAGCAGCTAAATGACCTCGACCTAGCCGACGACATTGTCTCGTTCGCACAACGCCGAAACGGTATGCAGAGCAAATTAGACGACCTCTCCGAGAGCTCTCAGGCAGTAGGTCTCACAGTCAATGTAGCGGAAACTAAGTGACACTGACAATTCCACCAACTTCACAGTAGCGGGACAACAAGTTGAGCAGGTACACGCCTTTCAATATCTTGGTAGCCAAACAACGCCCGATGGTGGCCAAGACTGATATAGCCACACGGATCAGGAAGGCCCGGGGTGCCTTTGCAGGTTTGCGAAACATTTGGCGCTCAAACCAGATCACTCTACGTACGAAAACCCGAATCTTTAATTCAAACGTTAAATCCGTATTGCTGCATGCCTGCAAAACGTGGTGCGTCTCAGCGGAGACAACGCAAAAACTGCAGGTATTCATTAACCGGTACCTGCGATCATTCGTGTCTGGTGGCCTGATAACTGGATATCGAATGAGGAACTCCATCATCGGTGTCATCAACGACCGATAGCCACAGAAATTGGTGAACGTAGGTGGAAGTGGATCGGACACACCTTGAGGAAAGGAGCGAACGAGGTTTGCTGAGAAGCACTCGACTGTAATCAACAAGGACAGCGTAGAAGAGGCTCATGGCGACGGAGCTTAGCCAACGACATCCGGGCTGTAGACGAGAACCTGTCCTGGCGACAGATAAAAGCCATGGCGGGTAATCGACAGCAGTGGAGATCTCTGATATCATCCCTTTGTTCCGCTGGACTGGCGGACATGGACACATAAAATCTTGTCAAATACGACTTTTGAGTCGGTATATATTATATCCATCTGGGCTTTCATTTCCAGGCTCACAATGCGCGTAGAAGTAAAGTACGTCAATTTAGTTGCCACTGATCGGCCGGGCAGAAATCAATGCTGGTCAAAGCAAGTAGGCCATTTGAATAAAAGCGTTAGAGCAAACTCTCCCATAAGATTTACACGGGAAAAGCAAAGCAAACTCTTTTATTCATACGACCTAATATACTGTTTTCAAAGCAGCATACGATACAGTCGGTCGAAGCCAGCACGAACAGTTTTCCGGTTAAACTGACGCCCAGAGCTACATTGGATACACCTTGTGTTTCGTGCCCATCTCGGGGACACACTCTCGAGTCCTTTTGAGACGCGGCGAGGGTTGAGACAAGGTGACGGCTTATCCTGCTTGCTGTTTAACATCGCTCATGGGGGGGGGGGTGATCCGACGAGCGGACTTCGAAACGAGAGGCATGATTTTTACCAAGAGTAACCGACTCCTAGGCTTTGCACATGACTTTGTTATCATGGCCAGGAACCGCCGTCATAGTAACGGAGGCAATCTATGCCAGACTGATAGCGGAGTCTAGGAGGACCAAATATATGAAAGGTAGAGGCTCAAAGAAAACAAACGCGTGTCTACCACGGACGGTAACCGTTGACTCAGCGTGCAAGATGGCTCGACCAAGTCGAAAGTGATTTGCGACTTCTGAGATGACTGGGAAATTAGCGCCGAGTGGCCGAGATGAGACGACGACGACAACTCACGAGCCACGAAGTATATCAGACGTACTAATTTGTAGTTATAATCAAGCGATTAAAGCTGTACGACTTATCCCCAAGCAAAGCGAGAACTTCAGGTGTTCAACTTTTCGCTTTATTTTTGATTGTAAACCGTTAAGTCTAGTTAAGGATAGTACTAAAAAATTGACCATTTCCAAACTAAAAACATTTTTCCCTCGCCAGCTGTGAACAGTTGATCTGCAGTATACCGAATGTGTCCTAAATTAACATTAACCTTTCCTAAGGTTGGTTGTCGATGAGTATCATATGCAATTTTTTTGATGCACAGTGGAAAGAAGCATGATACAAAGTAAAGATATTCAAGTAGACACACCAGTGCTAAAACCGCTAAAAGTAGCCTGGATGAGCGACAAGCCAGCTCAAACAACATTCTTGCTATATATCTGTCCCCTGCAGTCTGTCGTGTTTCAAATAAAATCATTAGTTGTCTTGTTTGTTTTCATTGCTTTTATCTACTGCGTACGATAACTTGAGAGTGATAATGGAGTTGCATTTTTCGACAGTCTTTCCTGCAGTTTTGGCCAAACGAGTCGGAACCACTGGAGAGTGATTACTACCGGATCCGAATGGTTTCCGAAGCATCGGAAAACGGTTACATCGTGAGAAACTTTGTGATCCAGTCGATCCAGGACGACTACGAGTTGAACGTGCGAATGTTTGAGAATCCAATGTGGCCCGACATTGGTAATCCCCGCTCGATCTACGATTTTGTCGTGCGAATACACGAACGCTGCGCACAGTATCGAAATGGGCCAATTGTGATTGTCGATCGGTAAGCTCACTACAACAGTGGCAGTTTCAAGTTTTAGATTTAAACCTTGTTTTGACTATTTCAGATACGGTGGTTTCCAGGCTTGTCAGTTCTGCTGTATCAGCTCCTTGGCGATGCAGTTGGAGTACGATCAGACTGCGAACGTTTACACGTACGCAAAGCTTTACCACAACAAACGACCCGGCATCTGGAGCTCGTACGAAGACATCCGACAAATCTATCGGATACTGTCGTACATGCCCAAGGAGCTGGGGTTGCTCAAATGCACTGAACTGCGGACCGAGTTCGATGACGCGGCCATTATGACGGCAACGCCCGATTTATACAGTAAGATTTGTAGTAACGGTAGTATTAATGCGCAACTCAACAACGTCGGCATCACTGGTGGTGGTGGTGGCGGTCCGGGTTCCGGCGATGCGGGGGCACCACAAACAGGCAATGGGACGAGTGGTGGGCAGATGACCGGAACCACCGGGACCGGCGCCACTACCACGATTCAGAACGGCGGTACGGTAATCGTCAAAATGAACGGGGAGGACAACGACGAACTGTCGGTGGTGGTTGCCACCAGCAATCACCTGAACCTGGATCACAATCAGTCGTAAGTTTCAACCGAAGCAGTTGGGTTGGGGGTGGAAAGGTTCTAGAAGGAAAAACGCAAAACAAAACAAAAAACTACTAATTAGGTTAACCAGAAAGCGCGATTTTAGTCATGTCTGTTTAGTTTCTATACCAGTGCTGTTTGGCAGTCAAGTTTTTACGATCTACAGTAACTACTAATATTATTATGACACAGAAAACAAAAGAACAAATTGAGTTAGGAAAAAGAAGATAGTATTTATGAACCAATTAACGATCTAGCGAGTAAGGGGATACATAGATGCAGCTCATAGTTTCGGCAGCAAACTGGCTTTTCTATCACTATTTTTCTCCTTAGATTTTAATTTTATTTGAGAATCTGGAGAATGTTTACGCTTAGCTGTGTTAAAATTGTACAAAAAAAACATTTTTTACTTTGACTTGTATTAAACGACTTCCGTATGACAAAGGCTTGACAATTGAAAGTTCCAAATTCTAGTCGATTTTTTGCGAATCCCATCAATGTTTAAAAATATGAAGTTGATCCAGTGTATATGTTTGTTGAAGGTGTATAAGATTAGCTTTCGCCTCCGAGCTCAGTATTGGCTTATTCTCCACTTTCATTGAATCGATACCCCAATCAGATTGACTGTCTAGGCGTTACGATCCAAAATAGAGAGGAAAAGAGAAGGGGGTGCTCGCTTTTGATGTGCGAAAATGACACAAAAAAGACTGGTTTTTCATAAGTTTTGATTTCTATGAAAAAAAAATTACACCAATACAAACAATTATCTGGACACAACAGGCGAAAGGTCTTGTTTGCAAGAAACTAATGGAGAAAGAGAAAAAAAAGAGGAAAAACAAACCAAAAAAAAAACGATGAGTGATGATTAATTGACACAATTGCCGGTCAACCGCTGCTTTGAATCCCGAGGTGTCGAACAAGGGCGATCGGCTACGAAAAGATTGCTGAAACAAATCTCGAATTGAAGGTTTTCAAATTAATTTATGGCTAATACATATATTAACATGATATTAACATCGAGAAACAGGGTGGAATAAAGTAGTTTAGGCTTTCTAGACCCCTCTAGAGGCATATTTTATGTTCTTAATAGTGCCACAAATTGTTGATAACTTTATATTCTACTTTTATTATGCTTTATTTTCAAAAATTCAATTTTAGTTACGAATCAAACAGAACATAATGGCACAATAGAAACAACGAAAGTGTTTTGGTGTACTCAACTCAACTCAACTTTGTCGTTCAGTAGCACGTAGCAGTCATAAGAGCGAACTCTTCTGGTTCAGCTCACCCGTGCCAAAGTAGCGTATAAATCGTTTGAATGCACACCGCACCTAGCCAGTTCACTAAGGAGTGAGACTAATTGCTCGCTTTTTTTATCAGACAGTGTCTTCCAGAACAACACTGTAAACTACCAGATGTGAGCAGCGCTTCTTGCCAGTAGAACTCGTAACTAGGTAATAAAACCAGCAAAGTAAAAGCTTGTGAGTCCTGTTAACAGTTGTCGGTCTTATTCTTGAGTGTAAACTAAGAATTTGTATTCTGTGCCAATCCTAATTGCATCGCAACGAAGCAACAAACAACCAAATCGATCGAATCCAACCATAGCAATTTGCGTATGTTGGTTCTGTAGTTTTCAGAAGTTAACCGTTCAAATCACTTGAGTTTAATTTCAGTTCCACTGCGCTGGCTGCTATAACAATAGGTTACGGGCAAGCACGGACGGTTTTCTGAAAAATTAACGGAACCCGACTCCATCTACAGAAGCTGAATTCCAAGGTGGCACTCCTCATGTTGCAGGAGGACTTGTTGCGTTACGTGAAACTGGAAAGCGCTCCAGAACCACCATCAGAGGGTGAGCCTCACGTCAAAGGTCTCCTTATTGGAGCTGTTTCGCCATGGAGGAACTGTTCAGCGGCCTTGTGAAAGCCACACAAAAACTGGAGGAAAATCTCATGATCGCGATTATCTTGAGGACTCCGTCTGCAAATGACGGATCTCTGTAGAGGCATGTTTGAACGAACCTGAAGCTAATGAGAACCAGAGCAGAGGGTCCAGAGCCCTCAAAAGGAGGATGGTTTCAACAGCGCATCCATGGCTATTACCTAAAGACCTGAATGGATAAACCCCTAATGCAAGGTGTGACGCGACCCGTGCCGAGGAATGAGTGGTGAAGGGGGTTCTATAAATACTCAGCCGCAACGGAGCCTGCAGAGCACCAGGGCGCCCTCCAAAGTAATTTATCTTTGCTACATTAAGCCGGCCACTGTTGCAGTGAACCATTTCTCACTGAGCAGCCTCTCTCTGCTGGGAAACAAAGTAACAAAGTGGGCGGAGATGACAATAGGGGAGGAACTGTACCTAAATGATGCGCTAGCAGAAGTTCAGTCCTGTTCCTCGTCTATCCTCAACACGCCAATTCGTTGTGAGTCGACAGACGAGAATGTGGCTCTAACTCTCCATTCACGGGTCCAGATTCACTCTGCCGAAGCTCTGACTGTGTGCTAAAGAGCGAGCTGAAACAATGGGAGAACCGAACAGTCCCAACCTCAACCCAGTACCCAACAGAAGAGGATCTCTAGAGGAATCCTCCAAGTTTGTACGACACCCTCACCACCGCTTTGGAGACGCGGTCGGATGGGAACCTGACCCTGGACCTTGTCAAGCAAAAACTTCTAAATGAAACCGCGAAACGATAGGGCTCCGGGACGGATTCGGTGCGGCGATGAAAATCGAACAGGTTAGAAAGAAATCGCTGGCCGGCCACTATCGCAAGAAAGTGGTTCACCTGCAGAGGGATTGCCGGCCATTTCTCCCGGACACCGGGAAAGCCATCAGCGTCCAAGAAAGTGATAAATTACAATTCCGTTTCGTTTGCATTTCTGGCCAACCGGCACGAGGACCGCAGGCGCAGACAAGTCAGTGGATCGGTGACTCATGAGCGAGTAGCCACACCGTTTCAAGCATAAAATTTTGCTCGGAGCACCACGAAAGGCGAGGTGAAACATATCACACTTGCCGATAAGAAGCGAGCTGTCGTCGAAGGAGAAAGCCACAGCGTGGTCCAATGCTACATCGACCAGGGTAAGCAACCCGAGATGACCGTGAGCAAAGCGCTCTGTACATCCACGCCGGCGATGGACCTTTTGTCTGTTCCGGGTGATCTGTTGCAATGGCACCCAAACGGCGGCCATAGCAACGCTCAAAAACACGGCCTCTACTACCTGAAGCAGTCAAGGGAGGTCAGCCTGCTGGCCAGCGGAAGCTAAGCGCTGCAAGAATGGGTGGCACCAGAAATGACCTGAACGTGATTTCCCGAATGGAGAGAGACGAGTGCCTCATCGGATTAGAAATTCACGAGTGAGTAGTAAAGGCAACCCGAGAGTGTTGCTGCAAAGGTAAAAGCTCTCGTACAGCTTATCCCAAGAAATCGAAATCGAGCACCAAAACGCCATTGGACCTGGCGCATACGGACGCGTACGATCCGGTGGAGGTAGCACCCGTAACCGGATTCCGGTACTTAATGACGATTATCGATAACTATTCGAGGTACTACACGCTGTCTAAAAGAAAGTACATATATAGTCGACGAATTTGTCTACTTTGATTCACTGGCAACGGCGGACAATGATACCAGCCGTGAGATTCGAAGGTGTATTATCAGCGGAAGTCGTGCTTACTATGGGCTTCACAAGCAATTGCGGTCGAGCAGACTAAGTTCTCGTACAAGGTGCACCCGTCTTGTACAAGACGCTTATTAGACCGGTTGTTCTCTACGGGCATGAAACATGGACAATACTCGAGGAGAATCAGCGAGTGCTCGGAGTCTTTGAACGACGAGTGTTAAGAACGATCTTCGGTGGCGTACAGGAGAACGGAGTATGGACACGGAGGATAAATCATGAACTCGCACAACTCTATGGCGAACCCAGCATTTAAATGGTGGCTAAAACTGGACGGATATAATGGGCAGGGCATGTTGCAAGAATGCCGGATAACCCCTGCCCTGGAAAGATGGTGTTTGCCTCAAATCCGGTAGGAATAATACGACCAGGAGCGCAGCGAGCAAGATGGTTAGACCAGATGGAACGAGATTTGGCGAAGAGTACTCGATGTCCGAGAAATTGGAGAGCGGTAGTCAGCAACCGAGTTTATTGGAAAAACTTTGTTCAACGATTTGTCTTACAAGCCACTTAAATAAGTAAGCACGCTGTTCCGGTTAAGAGAGAAGTCGAAAGCAGCGACCAACCCGGTTCGGTCGTAAACCAAAAAGAGTACGCTCCGATCAAGTAGGAGTGTACATCAGCGAGAGGGCTTCAAAGCGCAATACCCGGTGGCCTACCGTCCGCAGTAAAACGGGGTAGCAGATCGGTATCTGGTCAATATGAACCGGTGGATAGGACCAGTGCTAACACAGCTGTATATCTTCAAATCATATCACCACTAAGATCCGTGCCAGTCAAGCCATGCGAACTGTGGAATGGCCACAAACCTGTCGAAATTGGGTACACACCCTGAAGCAGTAGAGCAAGAAGCTAAGTCTTACATCCCGGACGATGACGTTCGTTAGATTTTCCTGGCAAAACCACCCGGAAGGTCTACATCAACAGGGATGGCACGTTTGTTGAAGGCGACCACGCTGAGCCTACCAAAAGCGTTCAAGAGGAAAACACGATTGAATTCTACCCCAAACTAGGTACAACCAACCGCAGCAGAGACGCCCGATGATGAAAACGATGACGACGGCCAGAAAGAGAATAGCGGCGATGAGAGCGACGATAGCATATTCGACGATGCCGAGCATTCGAGTCAAGTGCTGCAGTCGCTACGGGACAACCGAACGTGTCTCTACCATCTGGAAGAAAGACCGTAGGATGCAAATGGAGCTTTATGAAGAAGCAAGACTGAAACGGCCAAACGGTGCAGTACAAAACCAGGTTAGACGTACCAGGCTTTACGCAGCAATACGGAACGGGCTCGCCGCTCCCGTTGCCCGTCAATCTACGCTTCGACAATCCTGAACATTGCCGACCGGGACAACATGCTGGTGCAGCACAGGACATAAAAACCGCATACTTGTGCACCGAGCTAGAGGAAGAGATACACATACGACCACCATCTACGTTCAAAATAGATGACAACATCGGATTTGTCGACAAAAATAATCGGCACCGGCTGGAACGAAAAATTCACAAAACATTCAAGCAAATGGAATTCAAGCCTGCCGACTCGGATAGGTTATGAGAAGGACGTGAGGACGCAGAATGCTAAGCGCGGACACATAATTATCTACGTGAACGACACACTCGTATGCTGCCTCACACAAGAATCCGATCCCGAAGACGCTGGCGAAGTTGTACAAATTCTCAAGCCTGGGAGAGTTGCGACTGTTCCTCGGGATTGGGATTGAAAAGCGAGACGGATACTACCTCTAGAGTCAACCTGAATACATCGACAAGATCGTAGAGCAGTTCAGAGATGATAATGCCAAGCCGTCCAATATTCCAATCGATCCTGCCTATGTCAAAAAAGCAAGGAGAAGAAAGAACTGGCTTGGCTACCAGCGAGTTGTACCGAAGTTTCCTGGGTAATATGTACGTCCTTTGCCCTTTCTTCGACAAAAGCCGCGTTCGTGGCACTGGCTCCAGGATGCCATGAGCTGCTAGGGATGCGCAAACCTCTGAAGGACATCAATGAGAAACCCGTCTACCCAACCGTCATTTACGAGGACAACTAATCGTGTATCAAGATGGTGGAATCCGAAGGTCTAGAAAGAAAGTCTTAACACATCGACACGAAGAATGCGTTTACCAGAGATCGTCGCCAACAACGGATCATTTATCTACAATATCTGACGACCACCGAGATGGAAGCCGATCTAAAGACCAAACCGTTAGCGCGGGTGAAGGTGTAGAAACCTCGATATGCGATCGGCGTCCGACGAGCTCTGAACGGTGATCGTTGACTTAGTTGAAGAGAAGTGTTGTGTGCAAATCTCAATTGCATCAGCTGAGTTTTACTTCAGTTCCTCTGCTGCTATCAGAATACTAGAATAGTTGAGTATCTAATCAGATTTGGTTGAAACTATGCTACGAAACTTTCAATAAGTGGGGGTAGATTAGCGAATGGACAATGCGTATCACTGGTTCTGCAGGATTAGAAGTGGTCCCCTAATAAAGAACAAAATTTGATACAGCAACAGTAAACATTACAAATTGGTTAGTCGAAAAAAAACTACTTTGTTTCACCCTTTTCCCCTCTCATAGAAAGGCCATTCGATCGTTTGAGCTCAGCAAACCCAGGCACAGTTCGACACACACATGTTGCCAACAAGATTACTTCCTCTCGTTTGGAGAAAAAATATAGCTGCGAACAGCACATTTTAACTGTAATAATACAGCAAACCCGTACTAAACCTTAGAACGCATTACCACATCCGCCGCACAGACAAACTCATACACGCAAATCTAAACAGACTCATTAACGTGTAAATTCACTGTTCCTTAAAAGCTACCGTAGATGAACCTATAGGAACAATAAAACAAACATTTAAAACTAAGCGTAGATACAAGCTAAAACAAATCTTCGAAAGTAAGAAATAAAAACCGAGCGCCGATAGGTAAATAGACCTCGAACTAGTTGAATTCATTGTAACTTCGAGCGACAGGATAAAAAAAAGTTATTAAACCAATATTATACAAAAAAACACAAAAAATGGAAAAAATCGCTAGTTAAAATGTATCCACTCTTACTACTAGTAGATTTAATATAGCGTTACAAGAAAACAACAGATAGAAGCAAAACAAACAAAATACACACACAAACACAAGAGATTTTATAAATCTTATGAGATATTCTCATGTTTTATTATTACTATTATAATTATTATTATTTAATCTAACTCTAAACCGCTACGACTATAGTTTAAGTACATTTTTATTAGCTTTTCGGTTTATCTGCAAGTTTGGAACAAACAAACAAACAAACAAACAAAAAAAGAAATGAACGATTTTCTCTGACTGAGATAGACAAGTAAACAAAAACACACACAAAAATCGCTCGTAATTTTGAACTGATGAACTTTTTAATTAACCAAATGCCAACACACAAAACAGCAGACTTCTAGCACACAAAATATACACAACATAACACACCCGAAACAAAACAACAACCGGAACATCATAAAAGCAAGCGGATCGGTGGCTCTGTTATTGATGGATATTAAAATATTAAACATCATCGAACGTTTCGTTTAGCTGATTTTTTCAGCCACATTCGTGCAGTCGCTGCTCCGCTGCTTCGAAAAATAGCCAGTCAGTAGAAGAAGAAGAAGCAACAATTAAAGGGTTGTACCTAACAAACAGGAAAGATAACCTCTCTCGAGCAGTTCCGGGCAATCTTGCTGCCAACAACAACCAAGCGATTTGAACGTGACGACGAATGTCGTCAAAAAAAAAGAACGGTGGCCAATGCGCAATCAATGGGAGTGCGTGCGGGGTAAAACCGAAAACAAAACCGATTAAATATGTGACGAAATAAGATAAACTGAATGTAAAATTTCATGTGAAATTATCGCAAAATGATTGCAGCGTGGTATAGTCATTGATCCGAACATCCGAATCACAGTTCTCGAAAAATAATTTGCTTTATTTCGGATAAAATATGCTTTATTTAGTGACGCAACAAACCGCGTGTTTTGTTAACTCTCTAACGGGCAACATCGTAAAAACGATTAAATCAGGCAAATGACTAGTTTTTCGTGGAAAAAATTTTAAAAAAATATCTACAGGAGCGTCAGGTAAGAAAAAGTCCTATTTTTGTTTTTCATTTTTCATATCTCACGCTCTACTTAGTTATAAACGCAACAAAAAGTCACGTGGGTTCCTGCATCAGCCGAAAATGGCGAACGGGTCTTCTTGGTGTACACAACCAACGCTGCAGCGCTGATATTGCATCCAACCATCACCTTGTTACTGCTGAGCTACGTTTGCGCGTTGCACGTGTCCAACGACGGGAGGAGAAAGTTGGGTGCCGTTAGGACGTTCGCCGATTGGAGAAACCTGAGGTGAAAAAGGCCTTTTTGAACAACTTCAATCCCGGCCACCTGGTGGAACCGTCAAAGAACAATGGACCAGCATTAATAACGCCTCCATTACGACCAGTGAAAACCCGACTCGGCAAAGTGCGCAGCGAGCGCAGGAAGTGGATTTCAGATAAAAATTGGAGGAAAATCGATGATGTATGCAAAAATGCCGCTAAAGGGCAGGGCTGGTCAGCTACTGACTGACCGTACAGAACAGCTTAAGCGATGGACTGAACATTTTGAACAACTCTTCCGAGTTTGAAATGTCAGAGACCAACAAAACCAGCAACGTATGACGCTTACAGTTCGTCGAATTAATCGTGTCAACTCGGAGGCGCCATCGCTGGATGAAATTGTAGCAGCCATCAAGAGTATGAAATCCAATAGATCGCCAGGGATAGACTGTATTTCAGTCGAAATGCTCAAAGCTAACCCATCTTTGTCAGCCCAGATGATGCATCAACTTTTCAGCAATATATGGGAAACCGCAAATTTTCCGGTGGACTGGATGCAGGGCATATTGGTCAAAGTCCCTAAGAAAGGAGGCCTAACTGAATGCGGTAACTGGCGTGTGGCATCACGTTGCTCTGTATTACTCTCAAAGTAGTCTGTTAGGTAATCCTCAACCGGATCCAGAAGATCGACGCTACCCTCCGGTGGCAGCAAGCTGGATTCCGTGCTGGCAGATCATGTGTAGACCATATCACAACGCTCCGCATTATATTGGAACAGATCAATGAATTCCAAGACTCTCTTCTGCTGGTATTGACTTCGAAAAGGCGTTCCACCGTCTCAACCTCGAAAACACCTAGGGCGATTTGGGCGTAGAGGAGTTCCAGATAAGCTAGTTCATCTCATTGAGCTCAGTACAAGGCGTTGTCGTGCATGGTGTTGCACAATGTCGTATTGCCTGACCCTATAAGAGTTATTGCTGGTGTGAGACAGGGCTATCACCGCTGTTGTTTCTCATCGTTATAGATGAGATACACTAGTGGTAAATGGGGGTAATTGACGGTAGACAAATCGAGGATTGCCTTAGAATCCTCTAACGATGGAGCAGCTAAATGGTTTCGACCTGGCCGACGACATTTTCTTGCTCCCCCAATGCTGAACCTATATGCAGAGCAAGTTAAATGACCACTCCGAGAGCTCTCAAGCAGCAGGTCTCACAGTCAATGTAGCAAAAACCAGGGTGTCGATTACCTGGAAAATCTGGGAAAACTTGGAAATGTCGGGGCAAATCATTTCAACCTGAAAAAGTCAGGGAATGGCACGGAATTTAATTTAAAGTCAGGAATTTTTGGCATGGCAAGAAAACATACCGAAAAACTTATGGCATCGCAGGATAACATTTACTTCAAGTGTCTGGCACCTTTTTATTCAAGGTCTTCGCGTATACCCGAATCAAAAAGACACGTTATTTTTACTCGCGTGCAACCAATATGCTGGGTACAAATTTACTAGAGCTTCGAAATTTCGAATTTCATGAATGTGCGACTGACCTGCATTAAACCAGATCACGTTTCTCAACAACGCACAGTGGTTTAAAATGCGTAAAACGCGAACCTCAGCATTTTCAAAGGGAAAACGTGATAAAAAGCTACACTCTTATTAGCAAAGTTGTTGTATATCATTAAAGCCAACTTTTGACAGGAATAAATTTTTGATTAATCCACCCTAAAGGGAGATAAAAAATTTATTTTTTTAATTATTCGAAAAAACAAAATATGTTCTTCAGCAAACTTGTAGAAAATAAAATTTAGAGAAATTTTGTCGAAGATACTTTGGCTCTATCTCTTTAAACAAACGGTCTACAGCATGTTTTGTATGATTAACACCTTAAAACTAAAAAAATACACTTTACTCTTTTTGATGATATTTTGAAGGCCCACTATGTTCTATAAAGTTGCTTATATTTTAAAAACACACCATTTTGCTGAAAGTGTCATAATAATATCCTGAAGTTTTATGCAGGTTTTATGACTTTTTTGATGAAAAATAGTGCTTTTTCATTCCACAATATCTCGGAAAGTGGTCAATAGTGGTAGAAAAGATGACAAACATATGAAAGGGTAACATTTTGCCTTCCACATCCTGGTTAATTCATTAGTATCCCTTGGTTTCTTCGAGGCAAAATCGTCTCTCGAAAATTGTCATTTTCAACATCTTATCGATATTTTTTTATCATGGCATTGCAAGACTGCTCGGTGTATTCACATACTAGTTGTGATAGCTCTTTTTTGAGTGAACTCTAGTGAGAGTAGATGAAAAAGAGAGCTAACAACAGTTCTAGGTCTCTTTTTCATCATGAATATTCAAATATATTACAAAAGTGTGTGCACACAAGAGTAAATTGGTTGCATATTACTCTTCCTTGCACAGGAGCAGTAAAATAGACATTTTTCTGTTTTGCTTGCTTACTTTTTTACAGTACGTCTTGTTTTTATTCCAGTACATATAACACATAGAACATTATTAACATAGAAATGCCGGAATGCTACTAACTCTTTTCTTATTTCACACTAAATAATTAAACTGGAGTTATACTAGAAGGAGAGCTATAAAAGATCTGGCGCGAACAAGTAATAAAAACGGCAGATTTTCTATTTTATTGCTCCTGTGCAAGAAAGAGAAATATGCAACCAATTCACTCTTGTGTGCACACACTTTTGTAATATATTTGAATATTCATGATGAAAAAGAGACCTAGAACTGTTGTTAGGTCTCTTTTTCATCTACTCTCACTAGAGTTCACTCAACAAAGAGCTATCGCAACTAGTATGTGAATACACCGAGCAGTCTTGCAATGCCATGATAAAAAAATATCGATAAGATGTTGAAAATGACAATTTTCGAGAGACGATTTTGCCTCGAAGAAACCAAGGGATACTAATGAATTAACCAGGATGTGGAAGGCAAAATGTTACCCTTTCATATGTTTGTCATCTTTTCTACCACTATTGACCACTTTCCGAGATATTGTGGAATGAAAAAGCACTATTTTTCATCAAAAAAGTCATAAAACCTGCATAAAACTTCAAGATATTATTATGACACTTTTAGCAAAATGGTGTGTTTTTAAAATATAAGCAACTTTATAGAACATAGTGGGCCTTCAAAATATCATCAAAAAGAGTAAAGTGTATTTTTTTAGTTTTAAGGTGTTGATCATATAAAACATGCTGTAGACCGTTTGTTTAAAGAGATAGAGCCAAAGTATCTTCGACAAAATGTCTCTAAATTTTATTTTCTACAAGTTTGCTGAAGAACAGATTTTGTTTTTTCGAATAATTAAAAAAATAAATTTTTTATCTCCCTTTAGGGTGGATTAATCAAAAATTTAATCCTGTCAAAAGTTGGCTTTAATGATATACAACTTTGCTAATAAGAGTGTAGCTTTTTATCACGTTTTCCCTTTGAAAATGCTGAGGTTCGCGTTTTTCGCATTTTAAACCACTGTGCAACGGTTGGACCGATTTGATCAATTTTGGTTACAAAGGAAAAGGCTCAAGATCTAATCTAATCTAATCCTCGATATTATTCGGATATTTGGATCAAAAGTTGTGTATAGAAATTGGCTTATTTTGTACGGAAAGTGACATTACTACTTACTTAATCAGCTCCAGGCCGTGGTTTCCTCTGCTGTACGAAGAAGTCGTCTGCATTCCACTCGGTCCATGGCCGCAATTCGCCAGCCACGTAGTCTGCGTAGAGTCCGCAGGTCGCCTTTCACTTGATCGATCCATCTTGCTCGCTGCGCGCCCCGCCGTCTCGTTCCAGTCGGATCGTTATTGAGAACTTTTTTAACCGGGTTGTCGTCCGACATCGTCACGACGTGCCCAGCCCATCGCAGGCGACCGATTTTTGCGGTGTGAGCGATGGATGGTTCCCTAAGCAGCTCATACAATTCATGGTTCGTTCGCCTCCTCCACGTTCCGTCTTCCATCTGCACTCCGCCGTAGATGGTGCGCCACGCCTTCCGTTCGAAAACACTAAGAGCGCGTCGGTCCTCCACGAGCATAGACCATGTTTCATGGCCGTAAAGGACTAGCGGTCTAATCAGCGTCTTGTAGATTGTTAACTTCGTGAGGTGGCGAATTTTGTTCCATCGCAGCGTCTTTCGGAGTCTCAAGTAGGCACGATTTCCTGCCATAATGCGTCTTTGTATTTCTCTGCTGTTGTCGTTGTCTGTGGTAACCAGTAAGCCCAGATACGCGAACTCTTCTACCACCTCGATTTCATCACCGTCTAAATGAATCCGGGGAGGGAGATCAGCATTCACTTCTCTAGAACCTCTTCCTTTCATGTATTTTGTTTTCGATGCATTAATGACAAGTCCAATCCGTTTGGCTTCAGCTTTCAGTCCGATGTACGTTTCCGCCATCCTCTCAAAGGTACCTACGTGTAATGATGTCAACGTCGTCTGCGAAACCAAGAAGCTGGACGGACTTCGTGAATATCGTGCCACTCGTGTCTATACCCGCTCTTCTAATCACACCCTCCAAAGCGTTGTTGAACAGCAAACATGAAAGCCCATCACCTTGCCGTAACCCTCTTCGAGATTCAAAGGGACTCGAGACTGCCCCTGATACTCGAACAACACACATTACTCGATCTATCGTCGCCTTGACCAATCGCGTTAGTTTATACGGAAATCTGTTATAGTGCATAATTTGCCATAGCTGTATTCGCGACATTTCTGCAACACTTGCCGAAGCGCGAAAATCTGGTCCATGGTGACACGGGCACCCATGAATCCCGCTTGATATTGTCCCACGAACTCGTTTGCAAATGGTGATAATCGACGACATAAAAATGAGGAGAGTACCTTGTAGGTGGCGTTCAACAGTGTGATTGCGCGGTAATTACAACAATCCAATCTGTCGCCCTTTTTATAGATCGGACACACGATGGCTTCCGTCCACTCCTCCGGTAGTAGCTCCTCCTCCCAAATCTTGACAATGACCCAGTGAAGCGCTCTAGCCAGTGCGTCACCACCGTATTTTAGCAGCTCGCCGGGTAGCTAATCAGCCCAGCCGCTTTATTGTTCTTCAGCCGACCGATCTCTTCTGGTACCTCCTGGATGTCGGGGACTGGTATTCTGTCGTCTTTTGCACGCGCTCCAAGATCTATTGCCATATCGTAACCTTCATGTTCAGCTACATCGCTGTTAAAGTGCTCGTCATAATACTGCTTCCACCTCTCGATCACGTCACGTTCGTTCGAGAGAAGATTACCGTCTGAGTCCCGGCACATAGCCTTTACGCGAACGGTTTAACTTCTCGTAGAACTTCCGTTTATCGTTAGCACGGTACAGTTCTTCCATCGCCTCGCGATCTCGTTCTTCCCATTGGCGCTTTTTCCTCCGGAATACCGAGTTTTGCCTGTTCCGTGCTTGTTTATATCGCTCCACATTCGCCCTCGTACGGTGTTGCAGCATTCTCGCTCGTGCTACATTCTTTTCCTGCACTAATTGCTCGCATTCGATGTCGAACCAATCGTTTTTTCGGTTCGGATTCATTGTTTCTAGTGCCGCTAGAGCAGTACTACCGATGGCGGTCTTATTGCCTGTCCAACCATCTTCAAGAATTGCTGCGGCAAGTTGCTCTTCCGTTGGTAGCACTGCTTCCAGCTTCCGCGCGTATTCCTGGGCAACTCCGGTGTCTCGTAGCTGCTCGATGTTGGGTCGTGGTGTACGACTTCGACGCGTGTTATGCACCGTCGAGAACTTTGAGCGCATGCAGACTGCAACTAGGAAATGGTCCGAAACTTTATTCGCACTGCGGTAGGTGCGAACGTTTATAACATCAGAGAAGAATTTACCGTCGATTAGAATATGGTCAATTTGGTTTTCTATTCGTTAGTCTGGTGATCTCCAGGTGGCCTCGTGGATATATTTGCGGGGGAAGAAGGTACTTCGGACTACCATACCGCGGGAAGCTACAAAATTTACGCATCGTTGGCCGTTGTCGGTCGTTGCGGTATGCAGGCTGTTTGGTCCAATTACCGGTCTATATATAGCTTCCCGTCCTACCTGCGCGTTCATGTCACCGATGACGATTTTCACGTCCCGTCGCGGACAGCCATCATATACCTGCTCCAGCTGCGCGTAAAACGCCTCCTTCTCGTCATCGGGTCTCCCTTCGTGAGGGCAGTGCACATTGATGATACTGTAATTGAAGAAACGGCCCTTAATCCTCAACTTGCACATCCTTGCGTTGAGCGGTTTCCAACCAATCACACGCTGGCGCCTCTCTCCTAGTATTATAAAGCCGGTTCCCAGCTCGTTGGTGGTGCCACAGCTCTGGTAGACAGTAACCGCTCGATGCCCGCTTTTTCATACCTTCTGTCCTGTCCAGCAAAGTTTCTGCAGTGATACGACTTCGAAGTTTCGGGGATGTAGTTCATCATAGATCCTTTCGCAACCCGGGAAGCCGAACGATTTGCAATTCCATGTCCCGAGTTTCCAGCTGTAGTCCTTATTTCGTCGCGTAGGTCGACGCCGATTGTTCCGATCCCTATTTTCTTCTTCGTTGCTGGTAACTTTTTGTATTCCAGGGCGGCTTGTTGGGCCTGCCCCTAACCCCCTGTCTCGCCGGAGGACCATCGTGCAAAGCACTGTTTAGAGTCCCTGCTGGCGTAAGGACGAGTATAATAATCAGCCGCCCCTAACGGTCGCATGTTGGATCTTGTGTTTTGTTCTGCGGATAGTTTACTTACGGTCGATAGCTGTGACACACCGCTGCTTCCCGGCGACCCGCACCACCTACCTCTTGTACTATCTTTGCCTGTTCGAAACAATACTGCCGTTGTAGACACCGTTGGTGGTGATATGAGTAAATTGAATTACAGAAAAATCAATTTTGCTGATTTGACCGAATACTTAGCGCAAACTGATTGGAGTGCCTTACTCTATTGCGATGATGTTAATGAAATGGCTTTACGGTTTTGCAATATCATTTCTCAGTGGTTGAGTAGGAATGTCCCATTTGTAAAACAGCCCGCCACCCCGCCGTGGTGCACCCCTCGTCTACGGCAACTGAAGCGGGAACGTAACCGTGCTCAACGTGCTCGTCGCCATCGGAGAACGCCATTGACTCAGTTCAATTTCAAACATGCTAGTGATAAATATCGCCGCCTGAATGCTTCATTGTATAAATCGAATGTACTACGATTGCAAACTGATCTTAAGAGGCAACCGAAAAACTTTTGGAATTTTGTCAACTCCAAACGAAAATCCTCTTCGATTCCTTTGAACGTTTGCTACGATGGTGTTGAGTCCAATTCAACTTCTGACTCTTGTGAGCTGTTTGCGAAATTCTTCGCTTCCGTCTGTGCTGATGAAAAAGCTACTAATAGTGATGCTGAAATTGCGGCTGCGCACGTTCCAGCCGATTTGGTGGATTTGGGTTTGTTCAGCATTATAACCTACATGGTCATAACCGCCACTAAAAAATTAAAGCGTTCGTTCTCTGCGGGACCTGATGGGATTCCAGCTGTAGTTTTGAGCCGTTGGATAGCGGTGTTGGCCAATCCTTTATGCTTCATATTCAATAAGTCATTCGCACAAGGAAGATTTCCCGAAGTTTGGAAGGAATCGTTTATGTTTCCAGTATTTAAAACCGGCGACCGTCTCAACGTAAGGAATTATCGAGGAATCACTAGCCTTTCTGCAGCTTCTAAACTGTTTGAGATAATTGTGAGTGGTGTAATACTGTCCCGCACTAAGAACTATATTTCAACGGTGCACGGTTTCATGCCTGGTAGATCTGTTTGCACTAATTTGCTGGAGTTTACATCGATGTGTATCTCACATATGGAGGACAAGAAGCAAGTTGATGTTATCTACACTGACTTGAAAGCAGCTTTCGATCGAATTGACCATGCAATACTATTACGAAAACTGTCTCGACTTGGTGCCTCCCAACAGATGGTTGAATGGCTGAACTCATACCTCAGTGGTAGGGTACTTCGTGTGAAACTGGGTAGTAGTATTTCATCGGTGTTCACCAATAAGTCTGGAGTCCCTCAAGGAAGTAACATGGGACCTCTACTTTTCTTGCTATTCTTCAACGATATTGCATTGCTGCTGGGAGTTGGCTGCAAGTTAGTGTACGCCGATGACCTGAAATTGTTTGCTTCGATAGGAAATATAGACGACTGCCGCCGCTTGCAAGATTTGCTTGATTTATTCACTGACTGGTGTAAACGGAACTGGCTCATTGTAAGCATAGCTAAATGTGAAGTGATGTGTTTTCACCGCATCAAAAACCCGATCACCTTTGGTTACACTATCGATGGTGTTGAGTTACGCAGAGTGGACCGAGTTAGTGACCTCGGCGTCTTGCTGGACACCAAACTGACGTTTAATCTACATCGTGAGTTGATTATCTCCAAAGCATCTCGACAGCTAGCCTTCATCTTTAAAATTGGTCGGAACTTTAAGGATCCACACTGTCTTAAATCATTGTACTGCGCCCTAGTACGTCCACTACTGGAGAATTGTAGTCTTGTTTGGTTTCCTAAACAGCTAACATGGAATCTTCGGATTGAACGTGTGCAACGGAGATTTATCCGACTAGCATTGCGACACTTGCCCTGGGAACATCCGGATATCTTACCTGCTTACGTAGATAGGTGCCGTTTACTCGACTTGGACACCCTTGAACACCGACGCAAGATGCAACAAGCAATATTCGTAGCAAAAACTATCAATGGCGAAATCGACTCTCCAAACTTACTTTCCATGATTAATTTTCGCGCATCACAACGACCGTTGCGATCAACTGGACTAGTTCAATCGCAGTTTCATCGGACGGCGTTCGGATATAGCGAACCGATAACTGAATGTATCAGGACCTTTTCTAATGTAGAGGAACTTTTTGACTTTGGTTTACCGTCACACTTGTTTGCAGAGATTGCGTAGAGCTTATTTAGAATAAGATTTTATTCATGTAGACAATTTTAAGGTTAGATGAATTATATATAATAAATAAATAAATAAATAAACATCGAGAACAGACACTGTTTGAGCCGCACCTCCTTGGTGAACAGACGCTCGTGTTTGATTATCTCCCAGTCGAGATTCTAACATACGGCGACTGGCTTATTGAGCCAACGTCACACATCGAAGCCAACTGGCAGGGAGGGTGCTGTGCTACTAGTGTAATAATTATATCTACTGAAATCCAAAGTTGAAAATTTTTCAGCTTTAGAAATTCACGTTTCTCAACAGGCCAAATCATGCAGATTGCTGAGTTAGTACTGAGAAGTCCAATTGACAAAACCCGCATTTGTTTAGCAGTTTCCTTACCGAGTACACGTTGTGAACTCCATCCGTATCGACATAAAACATGGCTACAAATGTGTTAGTCTATCCACGAAGAGTCCTACTTGGCATGCGTTTATTCCTTGTTTTTGCATGTACTCCCACGTGGCATCTATAACATTTTTGATACTACCAGAATCAATCAATACCTGAATTAACCCTCCGTTTTTAACCGATGTAATTCATCTCCAGCATCTATGTTGCAGATAAAACTTGGTCGGCCATTCTGTTTGTCGGTATTATCAATAGTAGAGCTTTTTCCAGACATTTCCGAAGCAAACATCCAACTACTGCTCGTCGCCAGAAGAAATGAATAGCTTTTCATGAAGCTTTTTCAGTGGAATTGGTTCGTCACTCTACAATCTCGTATTCAAGGTTCTACAATTCGGCTACGGATAGTTCGTTTTGTAGTACAGCTTGATTTTGAATCGAGTTTGGAACCACATATCACACGAAAAGAAGATTACAAATTAATCATTTAAGAGGCTTTCGGAAGCGGCAAAACGAATTGCGAATAGTTCATTTTCGTCACTACCTATACTCTATTGTCTCTAATGTCTGTCACAATCTAACTAACCCGCACAACAGCCCTTAGCTTGGCCGACCGACTCCGTGGATTTTCCTCTACTTCCTCGTACGAAGGAAGCACTACCGGTTTCGTTAGCTGATGCCAAGGCGACCGCATCACACTCTCCATAACTTCCTGCTCGTGGCAGATGGTGTGGCTATTGTAACGCAACGGTAACTTATTGGCCATATCGCCCATTATGTTTCCCATCACGTGCCGCTTCACAATGGTGTCCTCTAGTGAGTGAAAGGTTATCGTTATCATTTTACCGTTTATCTTGAGGTAGTGCTTCGCAAGCAGCATGGCGTAATTAATTTCATTCAGTTCGTTGTTCACAAAAATCCGCAGTGCTTGAAATGTTTTGGTCGCCGGATGGCTCACCCGCTGCAGTTTATCCATACGCTTTTCGCTACCACAGCACAATTGCACCAAATCCGCTAGCTCTTTGGTGGTCTGAATCTTTTTTACCGCATGCCGAGTTTCTACGATCGCCCTAGCTATTTGCTTTGCATGCTTCTCTTCACCATATACCTTTAAAATACGAGCGAGGTCTATCTGATTTATCACCGCAAGAACATCCGCTGCTGATGGTTCATCCGGATACCGATCCTTGTCCATGCGCATATCCAGTGGCCCATTTTTACTGATTGAAAACCCTCGTGAACCTTCATCGAACTGCATCGAAGAAGCACCAAAATCAAAAATCATTCCATCAACGCTTCGCTGCTTTATTTCCAACTCATCTAACTGTCCGGGCAACTCGGAAAATTTTCCTAAAATAGGAAAAATTTGACCGGGATGCTCAGCCGCTAGATTTTGCGCCATTCGGTAGGCCACCGGATCACGATCCAATGCAACAACTTTCGCCTCAGGAGCGGCTTCCAAAATTGCTCGTGTATGTCCACCAGCACCGAAAGTCATATCAATGAACAGTTCGCCATTCTGCGGTTTTAAAAATTGAATCGTCTCACGGGCCATCACCGGAACATGCTGAAGCGGCTTCGTACAATAAAATTTCCCCCAAAACCCATCCCTTACCAAATTGCAACTTAACCTACAACGAAACATCCTCCCAGAGCGGGTCGATTACTCCTTTTCTTTTTTCAGGTACTCCAGAAATTCCGATGAAAGAATGTCACGACACTGCTCGCCCGTCAAACCGGTCGCCGTCGAGGTGTACACTCTAGGGTGTGCCTTCCGGTGGACGTCGTTTGCGATGTTCTCCAGGGCACGATGCTGCCGCTGCAGGCGTTCCTCGTTGACGGCAATAATGTTCGAACTGCCTAGGATGGTCTGCAGCTGGTCGCGCAAATATTGTCCCAAATCACGGCCGGCTTTGCTCGGATCGACGGGCCAACGTTCCAGCAGCTTCAGGAAGCGATTGTAGTGGGTGGACATGGCCCGGCGGAGCGGCGCTGCGTTAGGAAAACATTATCGTTATTGTAGAAACAGATATTTAGATCGGATTATTTGAAGTTTGTTCAATGCTTACGGAATGTTAGGCTTTCCTTGAGCAAACAATGAACGAAGATTTCGAGCGTGTAAACAGGGTTATTTCACTTTTAAAAATTTATGTAATAAGCAAATAAATACTTCGAATTTTACAGTTTTTGTGCTGTAGCGTGCTGTATGACTGGGGCTGCTTTTGTTTGATTCTGCTCTGCTTTTAACAGCTGACAGATGACAAAAAAAAATTATTAAGCACGGTGTACACTCAATCACTGAGAGCAACATTAGCGGTCACCTCTGACGAAAACTTTTTTGGTAGAATGCAGTTGTATACAAGAATGCAGCTTTGGACAGAATACAGAAAAATCAAATGGAAGTGTCCAAATTATCTACAACCTACAGCGGCAGATTTGGTTCTAGCTGCTCGAAATCCTCCGAAAATGTAGCGCGATTTTCTCCGATCAATGAACATTTTAAATATTGGTGGTGGAAATGCGGTGGTCGTCGAGAATTCAATTGACTATAATGCACTGCTGTTTTATTATACAGTTTTTGACATATTTTCTCGTCATTCTCCGGTAATGACAAAACGGCGGAAATATTCACACAGTTATCCAGAATGGTTCACACCGGCGCTTATAAATTTAATGAAGGAGAAAAGAGCAGCTGTGAAACGAATGCGTCGGTCGCTCCTTCAAACGAAAACGTGACAAACTACAAACAAATACTGAGAATGTTTAAGGCTGCCCATCGGAAATCGCATCAGGTTCAGGGTTGCCAAGTGGCCGGTTTTTGGCCGGCACAACCGGTTTTTCACTCGTAAAGCCGGTGGCCGGTCAATCCTGCAAAAAGGCCGGTTTTCCGACATACGAAACCGGATTTGTACTTTTTGCCTGATTTGTTAAATTTTCTGATAAATTTATTAGCAATTCTGAGTAGTGGATCATAGAAGGACACCAGTTTTGCAGTGACAATACTTTGGTTCTGGCGGTAATGTACATTAATTTATCCACTAGCACCAGAAGCAAGTAGTTGTCGCTCTGAAACTAGCTATCTTCAATAATCCATTCAATGTGCGTTGTGGTTTCGACTGTGATGTCCTACCGTTCGCTATCTCCACAACTGACTGTTCACCACATTTACACGAGAAACTGTTAACCGACTTCCGGCGACTACCCAAATAAAATGTCATTAACGCACATTACACATTGCAGGTATTCCTCTAACAATACGCATCCACGACACCCGTTCAATGTATCATTAGCGACTGGCCATTTTCCGGAAATCTGGAAAAATTCGCACATCACTCCAATACATAAGAAAAGGGCTAGAGACAATGTGGAAAATTATCGTGGAGTTGCTATCCAATCAGCTATTCCGAAACTTTTCGAGTCGTTAGTTTACAGTCGCCTTTACGACAATGTAGTTAACCGTATTTCTCCTGTGTAACATGGATTCCTATAGAAAAATCAGTTGCTACAAATCTCTTTCAACTCAGCTCTACAGTTACAGATCGCATTTCAAAAAGATTTCAAGTGGATTGCATATATACAGATATGAGCAAAGCATTTGATGCAGTATCTTGGAGGCTGTTAAAGATTTCGGCATTCGTGGGAACATGAATCATGCTCAACCTGCTGCAAACATGAATAAGTGCTCTGTTATGACTTTCACCAGAAAAGCTAATCCTGTGATCTTTGATTACGCATACTGAGGCAATGTTGTTCCGCGAGTTGAATTTGTCCGTGACCTGGGAGTAACCTTTGACCGCTCGCTCTCCTTCAATAGGCACATTGACAATGTCATCAATCAGAGTCTAAAACTTTACGCACCTGTCCGAAGATTTGGTCGTGATCTCGATGACCCTCATGCAGTACTAGCGATCTACAAAGGCCTCGTCAGAAGCAAGCTCGATTTCGCTAGCGTTATTTGGCGCCCGCAGTATCAAACGCACATATACCGTATCGAAGGGATTCAGAAGAGATTTGTAAGATTCGCTCTCTGGAATCTCGGACGGAACGGAGAACAACTACCGCCTTACCACGATCTCTGTTCTTTGGTGGATACTGATACGGTTCATTCGAGGCATAAGATAGCCGATATCATATTCTTCATGAAGAGAATGTCAGAACGAACAAACAGCCAAAGCTTTTCTACATACCGATCGAATCTGTTTAGAAATTTCTCTCCGTTCAGAACCAAGCTATGTATGCTATAACACATGTCGATCTAAATGCAGAATTTGATTTCTGATCAAAACAGACCCGATCAGAACATAGAATCAACAAGGCGAATGTTTAAACACTCACACAGCAGTTCTTCGATGAACACCTCAATGGCAAAGTCGCAGAAGGAGGCGGAACGGAAATCAATCTAGGAACGCCCATGGAAGATAGTAATGTCCTAGCACCTGATAAGCATAAGCATAAGCATAGGATACCGCCCGTGTGCTGCTACTCCGTTATTGACCAGGACCGATGAAAATTGCAAAATGATGGTTGGAAAAAGCATACTTGGGACAGTACGCTATTTTTCATTGTGTAACCTTATCAGGTCCCTGCACGCTGATCAATACCGACGCCGGCCACGTCCGAATGCGGGTCCTGGTGGGATGGAAAGGTATGTTAGTCCAATACTTGTTGCTACTAAAGACCAGGGAATCCTCTGCATCTTCACAAGTATTTCGGGAAAGGAATTGTTGTTAGTAGATGGGCGGAGCTAGATGGATAATGTAAGTATGTAAGCATCAGTCATATGAGACTAACCTGGATATTCGAAAATTTTCTTGTAAAGCCAGTAACTACAAAAATTAAGATATAAAAAATACCTTTTCAACAAATTTAATATAATGCCAATGGTGCTCATATACAACCATAATTTAATTTATATCGAAAAATACTATGCACATGCGAGATTTACGGCTCAAAAACCACGTAACAACTTGAACTTATCCGCGATCAGGGAAATCAGGGATAATGAAACGAGTCAATATAGTCCCTAAGTTGATAAGCATTTCCTCTTACCAACGCTAATATGCAGAGATATAGCGCCCTACACGCTTATAGCGCCCTACACGCTTAGTAATGTCCTAGCACCTGATCTCCAAGAAGTCGAACGAGAAATCAGGCTGCTGAAGACCAATAAAGCCGCTGGCAAGGACCGCCTACCGGCGGAGCTTTATAAACATGGCGGAAAAACGCTAGCAAAGGCTCTACACTGAGTTATTTCGAGGATTTGGGAGGAGGAAAAGCTACCGGAGGAATGGATGGAAGGAGTGGTTTGTCCCATCTACAAAAAGGGTGATCGGCTAGACTGCTGCAACTATCGTGGTATTACGCTGGTAAACGCCGCCTACAAGGTGCTCTCCCAGATTCTGTTACGCCGGCTGTCACCGATAGCACAAGGTTTCGTAGGGAATTATCAGGCGGGTTACATGGGGGCTCGCGCAACTACGGCCAAATTTTTACTATCCGACAGATATTGCGAAATGTCGGGAGTACAACGTGCCCACGCATCACATCTTTATTGATTTCAAAGCAACATACGATACAGTCGATCGAGACAAGCTATGGCATATAATGCACGAATACGGTTTTCCGGACAAACTGACGCGACTGATCAGAGCTACATTGGATCGAGTGATGTGTTTCGTACGCAGTTCTGGGGCACTCTCGAGTCCCTTCGAGACGCGACGGTCTATCCTGCATGCTGTTCAACATCGCTCTTGAGGGGGTGATCCGACGAGCGGGCATCGAAACGAGAGGCACGATTTTTACCAAGAGTAGCCAACTTCTAGGCTTTGCAGATGACTTCGATATCATTGCCAGGAACTTTGCGACGACGGAGGCAATCTACGCCAGACTGAAAACGGAGTCTAGGAGAATTGGGCTAAAAATAAATGCGTCGAAGACCAAATACATGAAAGGAAGAGGCTCAAAGGAAACAAAAGCGCGCCTCCCACGGACGGTAACCGTTGACGACGACGAACTAGAAGTGGTAGAGGAGTTCGTGTATTTGAGATCCCTAGTGACCGCGGACAACAACACTAGTAACAAGATCCAGCGGCGCATCCAAGCGGGAAATCGGGCCTACTTTGCCCTTCGTAAAACGCTACGATCAGGAAGCATACGCCGCCGCACGAAGCTAACAAAGTACAAAACCATTATTAGACCGGTAGTTCTTTATGGAGTTGGTAGTTCTTTATGGACGTCTTTATGGAAGCCGTGACGCTGCTTACGGAGGACATACGCGCCCTTGCCGTGTTTGAGCGGAAAGTGCTGCGGACGATATTTGGCGGAGTACAAACTGAAAGCGGAGAGTGGCGGAGGCGTATGAATCACGAGCTACAGGCACTGCTTGGGGAGACTCCCATCGTACATCTAGCGAAAGTTAGCAGGCTACGGTGGGCCGGACACGTTGTAAGGATGCCGGACGACAGTGCGACGAAAATAATCCTCTTCAACAACCCCACCAACACCAGGAACAGGGGGGCCCAACGTGCACAATGGCTCGACCAGGTCGAAAGCGATTTGCGACTTCTGAGACGACTAGGAAATTGGCGACGAGTGGCCCAAGACCGAGTTGAATGGAGACGAGTGCTTGAAACAACACGAGCCACCCCGGCTCTATGCTGCTGAAGAAGAAGAAGTTTAAACACTCAAGGTTGATGGACAAACAACCACGCAAATGACCTAAATGATGAGGCGAAAACCCGCTTTTACCTAATTCACAATGGTTCCTAGTTACAGAAATTTCGGAAAGAATTTTTTTTATTTCTTTTCTAACAAAAGCAGCGTTTATTACACCAACAATACAAGCATCCTAAAATGATACCTACAAGCAAAAGGCCATTCTAAATAGTAGTAAATAGTAATAGTGCTTGTCACACATAGAATTCAGCAAAAGTACCGACATATCCAGAACTATCAGGAGAGTAGAAGAGAGAAAAACATTGCAAATCCCGCCCCAATATTGTTTGTCAACGGAAAAAAATCATCTTGTTCTCGTCAATAAAATGTAAATATGAAAACACTTAAAACAGACCCTCGATCTCACCCGTCTCAGTGTTAAGATCAATGTCGAAAATCGACGGTCTGGTTGGCAGTCCAGGCATTTTGGTAATTTCACCGCACATCGGAACGATAAACCCTGCTCCAGCGGATAGGCAGATATCGTTGATAACCAATTTAAAGTCTTTGGGTGCATTTTTGGCGCTAGGATCACCAGTCAGTGACATGGCCGTTTTGGCCATGCAAATTGGTAAGTTTCCAAAGCCCTAAAATATAACATGAACCAGTTAGAATAGTTAATACCAACGCCGAAAACTCCTGGAATAATTACCTTCTCCGTATATAGTCTGATGGCGTCCTTAACCTTTGGTGTTAGCTCTATCGTAGCTGCTCCGTACATCTCTTTGGCAATTTTAAGCATTTTCTCCTCAATCGTCAGGTCAACTTCATACAGGAGTTTAAAATTCGATTTCAGCTTACAGGCATCAATGACGGCCTGTGCCAAATCAACAGCTCCGGCACCGCCTTTGGACCAGTGCTCTGAAACCACTGCTGCAACAGCGCCGGCTTGCTTACTAGCTTTTTTTATCAGATCATGTTCGGCTTTGGTATCGGTAGAATGTGCATTTATAGCCACCACAACTGGAACACCGTATTTTAATCCATTCTCAATATGCTTCAGCAGATTTGGTAAACCTTTCTCGACCAATTCCACGTTCTCCATCGTGTACTCACGACGCAGCGGGGCCCCGGCTGTAACCGGAGGGCCACCCCCATGCATCTTCAGAGCGCGAACCGTCATCACCAGCACAACAGCGTTCGGAGTCTTTCCCGACGAGCGGCACTTGATGTTAAAGAACTTCTCCATTCCAATATCCGATCCGAATCCTGCCTCCGTAACTACATAACCCGACTTACCAACCAACTTCAATCCAATATCGTCGGCGACAATCGACGAACAACCGTGCGCAATATTAGCAAACGGTCCCGCGTGGACCATCACTGGAGTGCCTTCCAGTGTTTGCATCAACGTTGGCTCGATGGCATCCTTCAGCAGGACCATCATGGCTCCGGTCACTCCCAAATCATCGGCCGTAACCGGTGCTCCGGTGCGGTCGAACGCAACCACCATCTTGGCCAACCGCTGCTTCATATCCTCCAGGCTGGTAGCCAGCGCGAGAATCGCCATAATTTCACTGGCAACCGAAATCGCGAAACTAGTGTCCCTAATCATATTCTTTTCCGTCGGTGCTAAGCCGATTGTGATCTTGCGAAGGTAACGATCGTTTACATCCAAGACTGTTGGGAAATGGAACACGTTATTAAACTGAATAAAATTACCTCAGATGGGAGCCTACCTCTGGTCCACACAACATTGTGCGGGTCGATGTTCAACCGCGAGAAACGTCTAATCTCCTCCGGGGTAAGCGTGTAAGGATCAGTTTTCTCAATACCGAGCCGCTTCAAACGTCTCAGCTGAATGGCTGAAAACTTGCGCGAGCCTTTCATGGCAGGCACTAACCGTTCGTACAGAGCCTGATCCGTTTGTGTGGCCTCGTGGAAAATTCTGGCGTCGAGTTGTGCCGCCAGCAGATTGTTGGCGGCTGTTACTGCGTGGATATCGCCGGTCAGATGCAAATTGAAATCCTCCATCGGAATGACCTGCGAGTAACCGCCACCGGCGGCCCCGCCCTTGATACCGAACGTAGGGCCCTGCGATGGTTGTCGTAAACAGGCAATGGCATTGCATTGTTTATGCGCCGTCAAGGCTTGAACCAGTCCAACCAGGGTGGTGCTTTTGCCCTCGCCCAACGGAGTCGGAGTTATGCTGTGGGATTAATTAAGTTGGGTAATTCACGAACCAGCCGTTTAAAATCTCTACAATTAAACTTACCCAGCAACAACCACGTATTTACCGTTTTGTTCGTTTTTCAAACGGTCCAGTGTCTTTAGGGAAATCTTGGCTTTTTTGTCTCCATATAGTGAAACTTCCGACGGGATTAGGCCGATTTCCGAAGCCAGTACGGCAATGTCTTTGGGAGTTTGAGAACGAGCGATTTCGATGTCACTGCGAAGAAGTTAACAAATGTTTGAAATTTCATTAATATTGTCTACATTTAGATATAAACTGGGAGATAATATCTTAGAACGGGTTTTTAACAGGATACAACTAACGTCAAACGAGACGCAAAACGATAAAACGTACAACAGCTACTGATCCAGACGGGGGGCTGACTTATGAAACGCTGTGCCTCGCTAGCTATACCCACGATCTGTCTGCGAGACTAGGCATTGTATGCCTAGTAAGGTACTATGAGCAATTTAGGAAAAGAACCACAACAGTATGGACTTAGGAGAACGAAAAAGGGCAACAATTATTGGAAACTTGGTACTTGGAATGCCAGGACTCTACTTAAACCGGCACGCGCGGATATCCCTGCAGGAGAGCTACAGAAGATGAAGGTCGAGGTTGTAGCTATTCAGGAAGTGCGATGGCTGAAGACGGGAAAACGCGAATTCCGAACAGTATATACTATTCAAGTATCACGTCTACTATCAGCAATAAAGCTGAGTAAGGCATCGGATTCGTATTACATGGAAAACAAGTGAAGCGTGTCATTAGGTGGAGGCCCATTAATGACTGTCTATTCGTGTTGAGAATCAAGGGCAAATGCTTTATCTACAGCCTGATAAATGCGTACGCACCGACGAACGACACACCCGATGACATGATTTACTGCAGGCGGAGGAATGGCTATCTGTAAAACCTATTTTGCATGGCGCAACAGTTGGAAACACACCTGCTAACAGCCTGACGAGAAGAATCGAGCCAAAAGTCACATGCAATTGCTGCAACAGTGACACGCCAGAGCAGAGAGAGAGAGAGATACCGAGATGCTAAAGCTACCGAAAAAACATTCCACCGCACCGTCGTAAGAAACACCAGCACTGGGATCGCGTTCCTACGGAACCGGACAAGTGCTTCGAAAGGCACGATGCAAGAAGTTTCTTTAAAACGATTGACGAAATCGCCAAACGTTTGAAAGTCAGGAACGAACGACTGTTTTGTACAATCCGTCAGGTCATACTGAAGGAGGAACTACTTACGAACTGGTTGGTGTGCTATCCTATTATTTATACTGAGTATATCGTAAGGTTTCGCTTGAAGAGTGTAAAGGTATGGTTGATACGATACTTGGGAAATATGCGGTAGGTAGGGTGTAACTGGTCGGTTGACAGAGTGGGGTCGAGTGTGCAGCAGATGCCAGCGAAAACGCAGTTAAGTGGTTTGGTCAGATGTCACAGTTGAAAGGTCTCATATGACCTATTTTTACCTGCAATTATCGGAGCAATATTCTCCTCAATTCTACATAAAAAGTTCTCTTCTGCATCCTGTTTCATAGACTGACAAAGTAATAATTTGGGTTTTTTTACACTCTTATGAAAGCATCTAAGACCAACATTAGTCATGAAAACCGCCATAAGAGTACAATAAAACTCACATTATTGCTTGTGTGAGGTCGTTACAGGAAACCTTTGTTGACGAATACCACTGCGGTTTTCAAGAGAGACGCTCCACGACGGACCAAACGTTCACCTTGCGACATATTCTTGATAAATTCCAAGAACTCAACTTGCAGTTCTGTAAAAGTTCTGCGTGAGAGGAAAAACCTGCTTTGGATGTGTGAAAAATGTGTAAAGCTTATGAAAATGATCCGCTTCAAAGCGGTCATGTCATCAGTGGGCTCAGCTGTTTCATCCATTGAAGACAACCACCGTGAAGCAATTAGTGAGCTTAAAGAAGCCTTTTCGGTCAACAGTGAACAAATGCTGCAGCTTTCCAAGAAGGTCACCGAGACAGCATTGATGCCGCTATCTTCTAAACCCCTATTAAGAGAACCTCCACTGAAACGGCGCCGTGAAGAGCGTGTAAAGACTAACTTGCCGCTCCTCATCGGCACCAAGTCCACCACCTCAGTGGGTGTAGCGAAAGTCCCTCCGCCAAAGGAGCTCTTTTGGCTTTACATGTCTCGATTCCACCCTAGCGTAAAGTCCGAGGCCGTAACAGAGGTGGCCCGGGACTGCTTACAGTGTGAGGACCCTATCAAGGTGATTTCTTTACTGAAGAAGGATGTCAACCTCAATGCGATGAACTTCATCTCCTACAAAATTAGTTTTAGATATAAAATATCGCAGCATCGCACTTGATCCAGGCACCTGGCCAAACGGGATTGCTTTCCGGGAATTTGACAACTCCAGTTCCAAAAGCTATTGGGCCCCGCCTACCACTCAACCGTTGCTGACAACTCCTCGTGTAGAGGTAACTCCAGTTGGCGATTTTTTATCCGCCAACACCGAACCGGGCTCTTCGCAAATGGAATCCGCCTGGGAACAACGGACCATACAGTTCCCATACAGTACGACCGCGAGCTACCAGACCGAAGCCAGCATGTGATCTTCTATCAAAATGTAGGCGACATGACTTCTCGTGTCACTGACTCTCATATAGCCGTTTCCGATCTGAGCTATGATATCATCGTCTTAACCGACCCCTGTCTCGATTCACGTACTATGAAGTTTTTCGCTGTGACAGAAATCCGCAAAACAGCCGGAAATCAACTGGAGGATTGGGACTGTTTGGAGCAGACCTGGATTTCAGTTGCGCTACATGATCGGAACTTGTTTTTATGCGTTGTGTTGTAACGCTGTTGATTTAAAGGATACTGAATATAGCGTTACATGGGAATTCTCACTATGCCTGGACTGACCAGAAAGGTTTTTTGATGCCTTTGCTTTTGGTTTTTTGATGCTTAAGCGCCGCTTTCGTATCCGAAAGACCGTTGTGGAAGATGGATAGGGATGCCTGACCGATGACTCTTATCTCGGGGCGAGTATTTCGAACCTCTAAGATCTTTACGAAGCTAATCGAGAACTAAGTTTCAATACGCAAGACCCGTACTAGAACAAACGCGACGTTTTTTTCAACACTCGCGACTTTTATCTGCTTTTTCATTACTGCTAAATCGGCTTAACTTTAAGCCTTAAAAAACCGCGATCACGCGACTAAACTTTTCTAGACCAGCACTTGAACAAAAGTGAAGCTGCGTCTAATTGTTCGCATTTCCCAAACCGATAATTTATTTTGGGTGGACCAATCATCGACAATATTACAATAACTCATTTGTCGCTTGTCTTTGGAAGTCATTTGAAACTCTCTACGCTCTAATTCGCATCGAATTTCCCGTAGATAATTGCTTTCGAATGGGCTGCTAGGCATATGAGGGTTATCTGGGTATTCGGGTGAAAGTTTAATTTAGTAATTTAGTAATCCGTAATAGGCTAATTAAAGGCGTTAATTGTGAATTTATCAAAACCGATCTAATCCAATCGTTACAGTGTATATCGCACCTGGCCGGACTCGTGACATCGCTCTTATCAATAGGCACTGCGAATCTGTCTTCGCTGTGATGGAGAGGGCTGCTCCAGTCGACCAAATTATAATACTGGGGGACTATAATCTGCCTGACATAACGTGAAAGTAATCGCGAGGCGGTTTGCTGTATCTTGACCCAACTCTTTCTGTACTCCACACTGGGGCTACCAGTATTCTCGACAGTTACAGTGCCGCCATCCTGTCACAAATCAATCACGTCGTTAACGAGCATAACCGCTGCCTGGACCTCTGTTTCTTTTCAACACAAGATGCCGTACCATTCCTCTCAACAGCTCCACAGCCTTTAGTTAAAGATGTACCACATCATCCTCCGTTATTCATCTCTGTGGAAGACAGCGCCACCACCGCTGCAGTTATGTACGATTTTTTCAGAGCAGATCATCGCAGCCTTCCTATCATCAATGGATTGGGATAACATAATTAACGATCATAATACTGCCGCCCAAATCATTTCAAATGTTTTGTCGTATGTCATTGATAGACATGTCCCAAAAAAAGTAAGTCGTTCCGGATCACGTGCTCCTTGGCAAACGAGTGAATGGCGAAAACTCAAATCACTGAAAAGAGCCGCTCTGCGAAAGTTTTCCAGACACCGTACGCTCTCACTACAGTATCACTACGTTAGAGTAAATCACGAGTTCAAGCGAGCCACTCGTGTTTGTTTTCAGCAATATCAACGTAGGATTCAGAGGAAACTCAGATCGCATCCAAAAGCCTTCTGGAAGTTTGTGAACGAGCAACGCAAGGAATGCGGGCTGCCCTTCTCTATGATCTATCGCGAAGAAACTGCCTCAAATTTTACAGACATGTGCAGCTTATTCGCTGAAAAGTTTGCTAGCGTGCTTAGTCAGGAAAGTTTAACCAGCGACCATGTCGACAGCGCCGCAAGGAACGTCCCATCCTACGGTCAAGCTCTAAGTAATCTGGGGATAAACACCGAGATGATCTCCATTGCCGCCACGCAACTGAAGTCCTCCTTCGATCCGCTCTCCTGAAGAAGCATATCTCTTGTTTGGCTAGACCACTACAGCTCGTATTCCAGAAGTCCATCTCCAGCGGTATTTTTCCGTCTTGCTGGAAATCTGCTTATATGTTTCCTGTACACAAAAAAGGGAACAAGCGAGATGTGGACAATTACATCGGTGAGTGCCATCTAGAAATTGTTCGAGCTAATCATCTTGGAGCCACTTTTTTCACAGTGCAAGCAATATTGCGCCACCTCAGGTATTCCGCAGGGTAGTCATCTCGGACTGCTCATATTCCTGCTCTATTTCAACGACGTGAACCTCGTGCTTGAAGGACCACGGTTATCATATGCCGATGATCTGAAAATATTCTACCACATCCGCTCAACTGAAGACTGCATCGCTCTCCAACGCCAGCTGGATGTCTTCGCTAATTGGTGTACCTTCAACAGTATGGTTGTAAATCCCTCAAAGTGCTCTGTAATATCCTTCTCACGTAAAAAAGATACTGTTATTTTCATCAACATGCTACTATCGAGCACTATCGAGCTGGTCGTTCATATCAAAGACCTAGGTGTAATCTTCGATACAAAGCTAACATTCAGACAGCATGTATCTTCTATCGTCAACAAATCCTCCTTAAAAGCATTATACTGCTCCCTGGTCAGATCGACTCTGGAGTACTGTTCTGCGTTTTGGAACCCGAACAACAGTTTTGAACGAATCGAATCCGTCCAGCGCCGCTTTCTGCGTTTTGCCCTTCGTCGGCTGCCCTGGCGAAATCCGTATCACTTACCGAGCTACGAAAATCGATGTATGATGATCCACCTAGATACTCTCTCTACACGGAGAGATACATCTAAAGCCCTGCTAGTCGCTGATACTCTGCGACGTAAAATAGATTGCCCTGAACTTCTAGAGCAAATCAACCTTTATGTGCCTTGCCTAGATCCCTTCGAAATACTGCTATGCTGAGGACGTCATACCACCGTACGAACTACAGCAAATATGGGGCCCTCAACGGTCTCCAGAGGACGTTTGACAAAGTAGCATTCACATTCGATTTCCATCTATCGCGCCAAACCTTTCGTGAACGATTCAACCGCTTCTTCTGCCGGTCCAATTAACTTGTCCAACTATCCCTTTAGTTATATTTATGTGAATTTATTACCATTTATACACTTGACCACTAGTTTTAAGAAGTTAGACCATCATTAGGGCCATGTAAGTCTGTTGAACTAATAAATAAATAAGAAATAAGAAATAATATACGGAGATCCCAACAGAGGCCGTCGACTTCGAGGCAGATTTCTAACCCGTTGGATGAGCGCTGTTGACGAGCATGCTGGAACAGCGGGTGTTAGGGGTGGGGTTGTGGGGTTGTGAAGAAATAAAAAATTGTTATTTTAATATGGATTCCCTGTGCTGCAGGTGTAGAAATTCAAATTTTTGTATAAATAAAAAGAATTTTGTTTTTATTATTGTTAAGACCAAAAATTTCTCAACCTGCGGCAACATTTTTTTTCGCGATTTTTGGGATCTTTACGGAAATGGCCATAATTTCTTAATATCTCTAAAATCAACTATTTTGCTTTTTTTTCTATATAAATTATAGGAATACCTTTGAAATGATGTATATCACTCATAATTAAAATATTCTGGTTAAGTTTTATGGATCGAAAAGAAAATTAGTACCAATCTGCAGCAGGTTCCCCTATTAATTTGATCTAAATGTTAACAACAACGGCCACATATCCATGTCCATGTTTCTTTTTGTTATATTTTATGTAATTGACGTTATCTAACGAATATTGCATTTCTGTGTTTCAAATTATGGTAGTCCGACCTTGAATATATAGGTGAATCCATGTGTGCCACGGCACTTTGTTTGCACCTATCTAAACACATTTCAGAAGAGAATTTTTCTCCGATTTTTGTCATGAGACACAACACACATAACACGTTTGCAAATGCTTTCACTACGTGTCAAGAACTATTTGTAACACCATGATTTGCATGATTTACAATACACTGTTAGCACGATCTACTATAACTGAAATGCGAGCTTCACCTGAACGACATTTCCCCCACAATTGCCACAAAATAAGTTACAACACTCCCAAGGGGATCACTTACCTGGGAACCTGCTCCAGCGGTTTCAATGGCAGCACTTTAATAGGCCAACGGAACTCCATCTCGATCATCCTCTGAGCAACTCGCAGCGCAGACTGAACGGTGTTCTGCATCAACATCGCTACGGTCATCGGGCCGACCCCACCCGGTACCGGGGTGACATACGATGCCACCACCAGTGCCTCGTCGTACTTCACGTCCCCCACCAGCCGCTGGCCGCTCTTTTTGGTCGGATCTAATTACGTCGTGTGCACACGATGGGATCGATCGTAGGAACAGGAATGAAATGAAAAAAGAGAGACGAAAGGATGTAGGTATTGTTACTGACTTGGTAAAATGATAATCCATAAAGGTTTCCAATAGAGTCGAAGTTAATTTCATGAACGAGTTAATAAATACAGTCTATTCTAATACCTCGGAAACATCGGGTCTGAAAGACCAATATTCGCAATAACATAGATTTACGATAAAAAATACTTTCTTATAAATATTTCATACCGGAATGATCATTTAAAATTGCCACACGTTAAAAAAATGATAATTGGTATTGTAAACGCATTGAGTGAAAACCCCTATCGGTGTTTACTTTTTCTTCTAAAATCGTCTAGAACGTAGGCATAATCCGTCTCAATTGATATACAAAAGGAGCTGATAACAACCGTTCTTTAGGTTATCGCCGAGAGTTGACTGCTTTATTTCGGGTGTTTGTGTACAAATTTCGGCTGTGTTCTGCTTGCTATTATGAGCTTTGTCATAGGTTGAACACATTCTGAATTCTATGGCAGCAGTCAAACTTGAGGCTGTTTGGTACAGTAAACAAATTATTTGCCTAGTTTTTTACAAGTTTTTTTCAGACGAAATTTTGCAAAAATGTTTGAACTCTCATTATAAGTTGCATCTAAATAATAAAATCTATCGTGATCATTTTTAAGTTAAGAATAGTTCAAAACTATAAGGTAAATTGTTCAATGACACCAGAATCACACCAGTTTGATTTGGTTTTGCTATTTTGACTGTGTCTCCTCAGCCCAGCAGAATTTCCATAAGTTATTGTGTGTGGGACCGTTGTTCCATGTTGACCGCTCTAAACTTTGAACGAACAGTTAAATCAAGCCCCAAATCTTTTCCAACTGAATATAATACTTTCACAGCCGGTGAGGAAGTTATAAAAGTAAACAATTCTGCGTTTTTTTTTCTTTTTCACAAAAAAATTAAAAGGCTGTAAACTTTCGACCACGTGCTGATAAAACGAATGGTATAGAATAGATCATTGCATAATGATGCCATTCTACAGTTCAGAAATGTAAATAATACGGCTAGTTCGAAACACTCATTGATCAACTTGGATCAATTTGGAGAAAAAATACGTAGCTGTCAGAATAAAAACTATATAATTTAAAGGGAAACTTTCATCTTTCACTATTTACAGATAGTGTAGATCATGTGGATTGCATTTGAAACTGAATGATGTTTACCCAATTACAATCCTGTGGGCAATTTTATCCACACCATTCTTAACGAAAATTGTTTCGCAAATTTGATCACATCCAACTCGATCGCGTTAGCTAATAGTTTAAGTTTGCTAGAGTATTTAGAATGCCATCTGCATTCAATAAAATGATCGACAATTCGTACATGTACAAATAAGTCCGTCGTCCTGCTTAACACAAACACGGAATAAGAAACTATAATTTTCAGATTTACCCCAGTACCTAGTCTAGCGAGCACTTCGGGTTACTAATCCAGTGTGAAAAATAAACTACTAAGCTCATATTCGCAGAATAAACATGTTGTGCACCGAAAGAAAGTGATCGTCTTATCAGTGAAACTATTACCCATTGATAAGGTGGCATTGAATCTGTCAAGGTTTGGAGGTCCGTCAGCCCTAGGGTTGTTTCGATGTAAATCTTGTTACCATAGCATAATAATTACGTATTACAAGAAATCACTTAATGGTTTTCAAAATTACCAAACTTAGCAAAGTCAATAAAATGACGAAGAGTTGTTTGCAGCGCCAGTAGCAATTTGAATCCAATGGTTAATCGGCTCATAGTTTAAGTAGGTAAAACTTTGAATTTGATATTTTGAAAAACAGACGCAAGTTGCATGTACTTACCGGAAATGGAATTTATGCCACAATCGATCACCACCGCGCTAGGTTTGATCCAAGCTCCGCGGACCATTTCCGGCTTGCCGACTGCCACCACAAGAATGTCTGCTTTCTTAATCTGTAATTAATGTTACGATAACCGTTGAACGTCGTTAGGACAATCAATTACCCTATAACTTACCATCATATTGAGATTCTTCGTCTTCGAATGGCAAATCGTGACGGTAGCATCATGCCACTTGAGCAGCTCGGCCATCGGAGTTCCGACGATTTTGCTGCGTCCGATGATGACTGCAGTTGAGCCGGCAATCGGGATCCCGGTGCGCTTAATCAGCTCCATGCAACCGTTCGGTGTACACGGCAGAAAGCCTCCCATGTCGCCGACTGCGATGCGGCCCTCGTTGACGGTGTTAAGCCTTTTGTTTCAAAGAAAACCAATCATTTGGTTGAACGCCAAAATTAACAAAAACAATCTTACCCGTCAACATCCTTCTCAGGTGATACGGCATCGGTGATAAGATGCGAATCGATCGGGTTGTCTGATTCCAGCGGCATCTGGACGATAATTCCATGAAAGCAGGGATCCTCATTGAGGCGCTTAATCTGAAATCCAAAGAGAAAGCATCATACTATCGCAATCGCAACACTTGAACTGCTGATTGAAACTAAACCTTTCGGAACTGCCCTTCCGTTCGCAACAGGGGATGAACGAGTAGAAATAATTACGAATATGACACAGCCTAAATACCGTGCACCGGGATACGTCGTGCTGCGGTAATTTCACACCTCGCAGAAGCATGACAGAAACATGGTCGCGAACATGTGGCGTGATTTCATGGCCCATCAGCGCGGTAAAGCTAAGTGAATCAATCAAGCGGCTGAAGCAAAAGGATTTTCTTTTGCTCTCTTAAATGTTCACAAATTATAAATTTAAATCAAACCTGTCGAAGGGAAATGTCTCTATTTATTCCTCATCGTCGATTTTTTCTTATGTGAATCCAAAATTATCACAGTCTTAGCCCCGTGACAAGTTCAATTACATTCCAGTTGCTCAGACTTAGACTCAGATGGAATGTGAAAATAGGATAACTACTGATCTGAACTCAGAAATGAGTACCTTATTTTTCAAGCTCGAAATATGTGTCAAATACGTATGTCGCCAACGATCACATCACACTTTGCCAACGATCAGATTGGCGGCGGCATTCCATTTGGGTGTTGCTAATTGATCATGGTTTGTGGTGGGCGGAAAGCGTCCGTTTGAATCTCCGTATCGGAAAAACGTTTTCTGCTTGTCTTACACTGTTTTAAACCGGGATATTTATGGTGAAACGGCCTGTTAATTCACTGCCATAATCGCCGCGTCCGATGATGATTTATGGTCCAGAAGTGATGCATTGCAGAGAGCTGTACTACTGCCGCTATAGTCTGCTGATTAGAGTTGCTCAGCAATAATGCGGAAATGTTTCCTACGAACCGTGCATAATTACCTACTGGCTGGGAGTTTCGATCCTAGCTGCAATGTGTCAACCGATGGGCGGCACCCGTGGTCGCTCTCTCTTTGATCGATTTGGCAAGCGTCTGCACCTGGTAGGGTCTAGTGCAATATTAAATTATAAATGCGGCAGAACGGCAGAAATACCGACCGGTAGGATGCAACAATGTAATTAATCTTAGGATATTTTGGGTAAAACCGTGAGTATTCAGTCCAAATAAAATAAAAAATTAAAATATACCAAATTTTTGCCAATTCAACTATTGCTTGCTTGTTGATTATTTTGATTTAAAATTTTTATTGATACATATATGATATCCAGCGAAGATCAAAATTATCAGTTTTCCTGCAAAAATCACTTAGTAAACTTCTTATGGATAAGGGAGCAAACTATAACCATGTTTTGCCTTTGTAGGGAAAACTCTCTTCATCTTTTCGTTTCTGCGGGGACGTCTTATAACGAAACATCTCATAGGTAATTCTGCTTTTATGTAGTAATATACAATATATGAAGCGAGGATTAAAAATAGTCAATAGATATTTGTATACGTGTAAATGAATAGTTTATTATCGAAGGTTTAGTTTTAAAGTTATCTTTATTAAAGCTAAGCGTAAGCACTTTTGCACTGTTCAACATCGCTCTTGAGAGGGTGATCCGACGAGCGGGCATCGAAACGAGAGGGATGATTTTTACCAAGGGTAGCCAACTTCTATGCTTTGCAGATGACCTCGATATCATAGCCAGGAACTTTGCGACGACGGAGGCAATCTACGCCAGACTGAAAGCGGAGTCAAGGAGAATTGGGCTAAAAATAAAAGCGTCGAAGACCAAATACATGAAAGGAAGAGGATCAAAGGAAACAAACGCGCGCCTTCCACGGACGGTAACCGTTGACGGAGACGAACCAGAAGTGGTAGAGGAGTTCGTGTAATTGGGTGTATTTGGGATGACCGCGGACAACAACACTAGTAAGGAGATCCAGCGGCGCATCCAAGCGGGAAATCGGGCCTACTTTGCTCGGGCCTACTTTGACTACGAGCCACTCCGGCTCTATGCTGAAGAAGAAGAAGTAAGCATTTTTGAGCTTTTTAGATTTCGATTATCTTTACTCTTTTCGTTTTACGACTAAATCATTTACTAGTCTTCACATAATTTAGTCTGACTTCACAAGCATTTTTTGTATGGATATTATCACTACGACCAGCATTTTAATCTATTGTGATCTTATTCAGGTGTGGTTCCGCACTTCGTTATTTTTGCAGTATCGCCTTAGAGTGAGCGAACTGCTTATTATTCGTGCTTAAAGTGTCGGTGTGTTCACCCCTTTTTTTAATTTATCTTTGGATAAGAGGCTTCATTCGCACTTCGAGCAAGTATCATTCTTATAACCAGCCGCTAGAAGCATTATGGTCGGTAAAGCAGAGTTCAGCACAAAGTGAGGGTGTGTATACCGAGCCATACCGAGCATAGCCATAGCATACTTGGCGCGGAGGATGTAGTTGACATCATCGTCTTACTCTGGAACTTCTTCCTGCCATATATGGTTTTCGACGCATAGATTTTGTAGATTGCCTCCACCGTTCCAAGGTTTCTAGTGATGATGTCAAAGTCGTCTGCGAAGAGTTGAAGACTAGTGGTTGGTTACTTTTGCTTTTTTGTGTCGATGCCCGCTCGCCAGATCACACCTTTAATAGCAATGTTGAATAACATACAGGACAATGCTGAGTAGCCGTGAAATAACTGCAGTACTTGGAAATACAACACTTACCAGGAAAACAACAAAAGGATGCCCGCAAGGTGGAGTCTTATCGCCTCTGCTGTGGTCATTGGTCGTAGACGAACTGCTCAAAAACCTGACCGAACAGGGATTTGAAGTAGTCGGATTTACCGATGATTGTGATTCTCGTGAGGGAAAAATTCGATAGTACAGTAGGCGAAAGAATGCAGTTTGCTCTAAACTACACAATAAAATGGTGTACACAAGGAGGATTGAACATCAACCCTTCTAAAACTACCATAATTCTCTTCACCCGCAGAAGAAGGCATTCTATTACCAGCCTAAAACTGGGTGAAACAGTTTTACAATTTTCAACTGAGACAAAACACTTAGGTGTAGTTTTGGACCACAAATTAAACTGGAACGCACACATTGAGTATGTAATTGGTAAAGCCAAAATTGCTTTTTGGGTGTGTAGCAAAACTATCGGTAGAAAATGGGGTCTGAGGCCAAGTATGATTCATTGGTTATATCTAGCCATTATCAGACCAAGACTAACATATGCCTCACTCGTATGGTGGCCAAAGGTAAAAGAAAGGAGCACTCAATTAAAATTAGGCAAACTACAAAGGCTAGCGTGTAATTTAATTACCGGTGCAGTCAAAAGCTCACCATCAAAAGCCTTAGACGCAATCTTGCACCTTTTACCCCTCCATCAGGTAATACAGTTGGAGGCGGAGAAACATGCACTAAAAATAACACGTCACAAACAAGTTAGTGATGGAGATATAAGTGGCCAGCTGTCAATCCTCAAAAACTTTCAGCTGAGCAAGCTTATAATCAACAACGAAGATAGTATGGAAACAAAGACAAACTTCGTAAAGCCTTTCAAAATAATAGAAACCGGATGGGATACTTGGGAACAAGGAGGCCCGAGTATCCTCCAGGGCTCTGTCGTTTTCTATACAGATGGGTCAAAAATGAATAGCTCTACTGGAGCTGGCATCACAGGCCTAGGAATAAATATTTCAATACCAATGGGACACTGGCCCACAGTATTCCAGCCTGAAATATTTGCAATCTACGAATGTACACGTGTCTGCCTGGTTAGAAACTATAGATATGCTAACATATGTATTTTTTCTGACAGCCAAGCAGCGCTTAAAGCACTTAAAGCTTGTACTTCTAATTCAAAGCTAGTATGGGAGTGTATCCTCTCACTGACGCAACTAACGGAAAAGAATCAAGTAAACCTTTACTGGGTACCCGGCCATTGCGGAGTGGAAGGAAATGAAAAAGCCGATACTTCAGCGAGGCAGGGTTCATCTACGGACTTTATCGGCCCAGAACCGTTCTGTGGTGTGTCTGGGCATGGGAACACAAAACAATAGAGGAAAATTGGATATCCTCTACAACAGGACTAAGACAGTATAAGCGCTTTATACAGCCAGGTCGTAAAAAAAGCCTATCATTGCTTAATTTGAAGAAAACCGAACTAAGCATAATAATAGGACTATTTACCGGTCACTGTCCGAGCAAACGCCATCTCAAAACGATTGGTAGGCTGGACAATGATACTTGCCAACTCTACGAATTCGAAAGCGAAACCGCAGAACATCTGCTCTGCCAGTGCAGTGCACTAACTCTTCGCAGACTAAGAATCTTCGGTAAAGGAACAATGGAGCCTTTCGAAGTCTGGTCTGCAAATCCCAATCAGGTAATAAACTTCATAAGAAGTTCAATGCCGGACTGGGAGAAGAGGTATTGACAATGACAAACACTTCCATCAATAGTGTTATGTCGGCAACTAATACCTAGACAAAAGAAGAAGTATACCACAATAGATCAAAATAATGGTCGCAGTGGTCAAATCTTCGGACAAAAAAAAACATACAGGACATTCCATCCCCTTGCTATAACCTTCTGCGTGATTCAAAGGCACGCACGTAGCACATCACTCGCTCTAAGATAGCTTTGATTAGCCGCGTCAGTTTATCCGGAAAACCGTTCTCGTGCATCTGCCATAGCTCTTCACGCTCTACTGTTTCGTACGCTGCCCTGAAATGTACGAAAATATGACGTGTGGGTACGTTGTACTCTTGACGTTTCTGGAGAATTTGTCGGAGAGTGGAAATTTGATCCGTAGTAGCACTGGTCCCGATAAAAGCCACCCGGTACTGCCCTACGAATTGTCTTGCTGTTCAGGACAGACGACGTCACAAAATCTGGCAGAGCACCTTGTAGACGGTGTTGACCAGCGTAATGCCGTGGTAATTAATTACAGCAATCTATTTGACCGCCTTTTTTGTAGATGGGACAAATCACACCCTGTATCCACTCCTCCGCTAGTTTTTCTTTCTCACAAATCCTTAAAATTACCCAGTGAAATGCCATTGCTGTTGGTTCTTGGTCATTTTTGTAGAGTTCTGCCGGGAGTTGGTCCTTTTCAGCGGCTCCATTATTGCTCAGCTGACGGATTTCTCGCCGAATCTGTTTTAGTGGCGCTTTTTTCTCTTCAAAATCGTGGTTAACTCGATTCTATAACATTAGCCCGAATACCACTAGCCCGAAACCGCACTCACCCATATTTGGTCAAATTCTTCCTCGTGGCACTGCTTAGATAGTTTTGCCAAGATCTTTTTTGCTCTCCATTGCTTGTTGGCACTCACAGTCAAACCAATCATTTCGTGCACACACAATGTTAATTAATTAATTCCTCTTATAATTTCTTTCATTTAGATAGATAACGTTTTTAAGAGGACTTTTGTTGTGATAAACTGAATAAATCGTGTCATTTTTGATAGTTTCTTATACTGTCGAAGCCGCAAATTCTTTGTGTTTTCACGTGACCACTATTGAAACTGAGCATATTTACTGATATCTGCTTGGAATCTTAGGAGATCATGCTTAAATGTGATCAAAAACTGATTTGAATCGTTAGAACACAAAACTATTGCACATTCTGTAATCCGCAAAATAAGCACTATGTAAGATTGAGAAACACAACATTAATCATACCTATACCTATATCAAGGAGCGTAACACAAGAATCGGTAAATTCTAAAAATGGAAAATTACTGAATATTTTTGCTCCACTAGGTACTGCCTGTTACAAGTTGAAAATCACGATGGTATTTAGAAGAGCTACTATTTTTTGATAAACTTGTTTTACACCCAGGTTTGGTATATCATTATCTCTACTAGGAAACTATTCCGTTATAGTAATATGACTTTATAACTAATAGATTTGCAAATAGTGCTGGTACACAATTTTAAAAATACTGTCCATCGAATATTTCAATTAACTTCTCCACTTCCCGTAAATCCTGAATAAACATACTTTTGCTAAGCTCCGTGTACATCAAGATTAATGTGAAACATTTATAGGCATCTGATGTTCCCAAGCTAGAGCTGACACGAAAACATGCCCATAAATTATAATTCCCCGACGAAATTATAATCCCTTCCAAGCCATTCTTGGCATAGCTTCCGAAACGTTGATTTTTCTATTTTTAAGATCGATTGATCGAATACGTAACTATGGCACTTACACTGGAGAACAGACTCTAAACTTTAGATATAACGATCATTTTAAATTTTTGATAAAATTTTATCTGTATTTTTTAGAACCGAATCAGTTGTATTAAAATGTCCGCTATTATAAAACACATTCTCGGAAGAAAAATAGTTTGAATAAACTACCATTGTTCACACTGTAGAATTTATGGATTTGTACTCACCACTGCCAGCAGTTCGTCCTGCGTGGTGGTCTTCGGCAGCTGAACATGCTCCGCGTAGATCCCGATCTCTTCGGCTGCCTTGATCTTCATACGGATGTAAACGTTCGAGTCCTCGCGGCCGCCAACCTGCACGATGGCCAGCCCCGGTACCAGCGTTGGGATTTTGTTTCGCACATCACTCACATCTTTCTTCAACCGGTCACGGATATCTCTGTGGATGATTCGATCATAAACGGAAAAATAAGAACAATCACTACTCGTTGGAACACTACTCGATTGCCGGTAAAAGTAAAGAACAAAAAAACTCACTTGGCTACTTCCGTGCCGGAAAGAACTTTCGCTGTACCGATCATATTATTGGCACTTCCGTTGCTGGTTGCAGTTCTTGCTTCGTTCAAACTATGCACAATTTGCTGCTTAAATTGCTGCTGATTATTAGGAAACACGTCCTGCTGCACTGGGATTCCAAGGGAGAATGGCGATGGTCCGAGTCCGTTAGTACCGTTGACGATGGGATCCGTGTGCACTGCTGGTGTACTGTCCTGTCCGGATTCGGGACGTTCAATATCCACGAACGTTGAGCTGCAACTGAATCGAGAACTTAACTGAGCCCGACTAGTAAACAGTCCGATCGCGGGAAAGGATCTTCGTGAAAACATAGCTTTTCCCCTTCGACTTAGTGCGCGCAATCGCGAATAACAACTACCAGCACGTGCAGAGATTGCACTGTTCGATCAATGCAAAAAATCAATTTACTACGCTTGCCAATCGAAACGAGGCAAAAATTGTGCTGGACGCAAGCTCTAGATCATACTACCACTCCTTTCCGTACTGATTGCTTATAGCGTACGTCAACAGTCATTGAAAAGTCTACTAAAAGGAGATAAGAAGAAATTCCCTTCGTAATGACTGCTAGTAACGATAATCCTAGCGGCAAATCTAGTAAATGCATCGCCATAGCGGCCTCCGATTCGGTCGATCACATGTCATAATCGTCGGATTGCTCCTGGTGACATTCTGAGCGTGAATCCGTACAGCGAGGCACTCCGGTATGTGAAAGTAGTTATATTTAGTGTTCTGCGAAGCACATTTTACACGTTTGCTAATCTTCCTCAATGTAACTGAAGCCGACCGATCTGCTCGGCCCATGAAGCGACACGCGGGAACATTTCACAAATTAATATCTTAATTAATCAGCCCATCGAAGGGAGAAACGATCAAGCGATCGCGTTATGTAATTAGACAGGCGAGTAACGAAAATTGTGCACGATTTGAAAGATTAATGCAGCATTTCAAAATTTCGAACGATGATTTCGCGCGCGGGACAGACGCGCGTTTCAATGTGAACCGAAAACCATTCAGGAATTTGGTTTCATTCGAATTCGGCTAAGCCGACAGAAGAGCAACACTATGTGGTGGGTTGGTGGGTGGAGGAAGGGGAGCTGTTGACCTCAACATCGATCAGATTTGATTTTCCGGACTAGCCAGCTCTCTGTGTTTTTTGATACTAGTCCTAGCCGATGCTGAGGACATGCCAGAAAGATTAATTTAAAAATGCTTCCGGACATACAATATCTAGATTCTGTTCCACTGCATGCTTTCAATGATATTTCTTTCCACGAAAAAATATTGCTATAAATTAGCTTGAATGATTATGAAAGTCTTTCACTCTTACGGACGTTTGCAACTTTGTAACCATTATACAGGCGTTCAGTTAATTAAGTAAATGACTAATAACTTGATATTGACACTTAGACTAGATATTTGCGTATAATACTTTATAAAAACGTATGTTGAATGTTTGTCGTTTCTACTATTAACAAGCTAAGGTTCGTTAAGTTTTTGCATTGAATATTTAATCGCTGGTTTTGCCAATCAAAACGATTATTTAAAAAAACGGTGATAACTTACAAAGATCTTGAAAATCATAGTTATATTGGTTATTTCGCCTTTCAATCTTGCTTAATAAATTTCGATCCCATGCTTAACAGGAACAATACAAAAATGCGGAACGGCAACAAAAAATGATTGTAACAATAATTGGGAGCTAAGTTTTTCTCAATTCAATTAATTGCAGGTTCAATTTTCTGATGAAAAAAAACATTGAAGGAAACTAGTTTCCTTACACATTGAACTAAATATCTAAATGGATTGAGTATTAATTAATTATTCGCAATTCAAACAATCACGCCAAAAGTCCATGCGACATGTTGAGGTATTATTTCGCAGATTTGCACAGCTGATTCATGCATGCGTCTACGGCCACCAAACCTGCCTGTCTTCCCTCCGTCAGTCAAATACGTTTGATCCGACATGTACCAGTAGGTATAGTTTGCTTCTTGCAATTGAACTTACCGTGGTAGTTTGACGCAGTTTAACATTTTTATCAATGATATATCACAAATAGGCACTAAACAATATCACAAATCAAAATTTATGTACAAAAATACGCGTAAAATCCTGTTAGCTTAACGTAATTACACAGCGCAAACGACTGCTCATCATGCGCATGGTGGTGGGTGTTAGATTACTGCAGAGAGGCCAGACAGCTTTTAAACTTTGCTTAAAAACCAAAACTATAAAACTGTTCGAAAGGCTTAAAAGCCGTAACAAGATTCTAGCTCGGTAAAAACTCTGTCTACAACTTGCGCTAAATTGAACAGAGTGTACAATCTTTAAAAATTGTCAATAATTATTTAAATAATATTAAAATTCGTACACTGGGTACACAGACTTCACCGGTTAGTTAGCAGTTGGCTGATGACAAATTTGTTTATCTGGCTTCCCTGAAATATTGCAGAGCGCGCGCAGTTGAGGACAGAGACAAGAATCAAAACAATAACAAGGAACTCACGCTTTCGCGCGCGTTCGTTTTTTCTTTCATTTTTGATAGCGTCACTCACTTTTACACCGAGCCAAATAATTGCCGCGAAATGGTATGATATTATGAAGTATTCCACCACGCACACATATAAGGATTTTTTGACATTAGCTGAGGCCCTCGCTGAGGCTGTTTGCAGTAGGAATAACATCAAAAACATCAAATATCAAACTCCCGGATCCTCTCCTCCACTCTTCGCTCCCCTCTCACTCCTACATAACCGATCCTCAGCTAATGTCATTCTGGTTAGTGACGAAACCGCAAATTACTTCATTGATTGAACTTTAATTAGAACTTTTGACGTAGGACTACGTCTTACGGCAAGTTTTGAGATAGGGTGTCATTCCAAAAAATCGAAAAATGCGAGCGTCACGAAAAATGAAAGGTTTTGAGCGCTAATAGCTCAGCGGGTTTCCGATCGATTTTCAACATTCTTACACCAATCGATCGGAAAATCTTCTAAGAATTGACCCAAATGAAAAAAAGTATGGATTCTTGATGTTGAACTATTGAAAAATTGAAAATAATGTACCTATGTTTTACTAGAATTCTCGCTTCGTGATTGGTTGGAAGATTCTTCACCATGATCTAAACCTATACCAATTTGATATCTGTGCTTGGGAAGTAAGCCAAAACAAGTGACGAAGTTTCCTTATATGAACAAGATTTCTTAACACCGCGGTTAAACCTAGGCCATTTTGATGTCCTTGCTTGGGAAGTACGCCAGAAAGAGTGACAAATCCCTCTCGTGCCAACAGATTTCTTACGAACGCGATTAAACCTAGTCCAATTTGATGTCTGTGTTAGTGAAGTGTGCCAGAGAAAATGACACAAGTTCGTCGTCCCAACAGATTGCAAATTCTTTACTACGAGACGATTAAACCTAGGCGAATTTGATATCTGTGTTGGAAAAATGTGCTACAGCTGTAGTGTTCGGTTATAATATGACTCTGTATGAATACGCATGCTTGCCGTTTCATTAGAAGTGTAGTGAAAAGATGTGCTGTTGATAAAATAGGATTGAATTGGTAAAATCCCTTCAACGGTGGGAACCATGGGTAATAAAAACAATCTTCAATTTCTGTAAGGTAGCAGGAAAGCAATAGTTTGTGTTCTTAATTTTGTTAAATTGTATTCAAATGCAGAATTGACCGTATGCAATGTTACTACTTTGATAAATGCCACATACAACGCATGCAGCATGTATATATATTGCATATAGCATGTATACATGAAGAATCGAATGATAGGGCTTTTGTTACACACACATGCAAGACGTCTGTTAGGCACACATTGCATCTTTTCCTATTCGATGCAGCAAAAACGCGTTGGATACAATGATCATTTTTTCTAAAATTATTTATACATTCGAAACAATTAATGTTTAAATCAACCAAGAAATGTATCCCAATATATACGTTCACATTTAGCAACTAATATTTCAGTGAATTAGCATTAAATCGGTGACCCAAAAATACGATTTTCGGAAGTAGCATGCCGCATAGGCCAAGTTCGAAACAACTGAATGTAGCATTGATTTTAGTATAATTTATTGTTTTCTTGGCCGAAAGCAATCGCTGGTTATAGATATTTGGTCAGGTTTATTCCGCTAACATAGTTAATAGTTACATTTTTGATCAATTCTACCGCGTTTTAGCTTGTTTGTTGAAAATAGATTTGTTATTTAGTAAACATATATATTACCTTGCTATACATATAAAGCAAATAGTAATTTCTGTTTTCAATGAAGAAATTAAATTATTTAAAAAATCTCGCCCTTTCCAACCTTTACAGTTTATATGGAGCTGTCACTTTTGCCTGCCCAACAGCTCTTCAATACATATGCACTCTGCAAACACCCTATTACAAGCATGAATACGTGCTACTATCACTACAAAGAGACTTACGTAGTCCTGCGTCACCTATATATGCGGTCGTGTCCTGTACACAACCCCTCTGATTTTTTGATAAGTTTAGATTTATTGTTATTTGACTGTTTCTGTAGACAAAATAAAAAAAATGTTTTCTGTGTGTTGCATTACCGTTCATCCAGGGCACGATTACGAATGCATACAATTTTTGATATGAGTACAGAAGCTATTAATGGTTTAGTCAAATAACAACTTTAGGCGACTCAAATAACAAATATATTTTGCTATGGCGTCGTATGTGATATTTTTAATTTCGAATAACTTTAATCCGTATGTGTAAGCTAATTAAAACTAATTAATTAAATCAAATGACATATCTTAATTCGAGAATTGTACAGAGACTATAGATTACAGAAGTGACAAGGCATTTAAAACCCGCTGACTGATGGTAAACGGCAGAATAATGCGTACCGTCGGTGCCTTGTGTTCGTGTAGGGATAAAATAGACCCTACAGTGGTTCATAGCATTCAGCAACTCCTATTCCTGCCTCCTCGTGGTACCAGCCGAAATACGAGGAACTTTGGTGGAGATCGGGTAACCAACCCCGGTGGAAGCCAAGGTCGTATGCTGACAGAAAAGGAGGGCTCTTTCGAGCTGCGTTGGCCCTCCGGCGAAACAGGAGTTGGTGTAGCAGGCTTTGCAAGCCGTCACCACGAAAAATACTAAAGCACGGAACGAAGAACAAATAAATTCTTACTGAAACAATCGGAATAGACCCACGCGACGAAAAAGGACTATGGATTGGAAACTCGGGACGTGGAACTGCCGATCTCTCAACTTCCAAGGAAGCACTCGGGTGCTCTCCGACGTATTGAAGAGCCGCAAGTTCGACGTCGTAGCGCTGCAGGAGGTGTGCTGGAAGCGCTCAACGGTACGTACGTTCAGAGATGGACATACCATCTACCAGAGCTGCAGCAACACACACGAGCTGGGTACAGCTTTCATAGTGATGGGCGCATGTTGCAAGAATGCCGGACAATTACCCTGCAAAGATGGTGTTTGCCTCAAATCCTGTAGGAACAAGACGACCAGGAGCGCAGCGAGCAAGATGGTTAGACCAGGTGGAGCTAGATCTGGCGGAGAGTACTCGGTGTCGGAGGAATTGGAGAGCGGTAGCCCTCAAACGAGTTACATGGAGAAACTTTGTTCAACAGGCTTTGTCTTAGAACGGCAAGCCACCTAAGTAAGTAAGTAAGTAAAACCCGCTAAATTTTGAATCAAAGCGGAGTTACTTTTATTTATAATGTTACTCTGTAGGTAATTGAACTGCAGATCGCTAAATTTCGTTGGTGGCGACTGGGTGCTGTTCGATCAGTTAGAACCCCGAAAGTTTGGTATCGTGGCACTGCCGAAGATCTGTCGCAAAGGCGAGAAGGTGTGGAGGATCCGTGGCGGCATAGCGGCAATTTCCAGAGTGGTGGAGCGACCAATAAGCTGGGTCGAGAGTACTACGTGCCCACGCATCATATTTTCGTGGATTTCAGGGCAGCATACGATTCAGTTGAACGAGAACAGCTATGGCAGAAAATGCACGAGTACGGTTTTCCGGACAAACTGATGCGGCTGACCAAAGCTACTCTGGAGCGAGTGTTGTGCTACGTGCGCGTCTCGGGGGCACTCTCGAATTCTTTCGAATCGCGCAGGGGGTTGCGGCAAGGGTGAAGGTGTGATTCGGCGAGCGGGCATCGAAACGAGAGGAACGATCTTCAGCAAGAGTAGCCAACTTCTAGCAGACGACCTCGACATCATCATTAGAAACCTTGGAACGGCGGAGGCAATCTACGCCAGACTAAAAACGGAGGCTAGGAGGATAGGGTTATACATCAATGCGTCGAAAACCAAACATATGGTAGGAAGAGGCTCCAGAAAAAGCAACGTTTGCCTCCCACGGACGGTCACTATTGATGGTGATGAACTGGAAGTGGTTGATGAGTTCGTAAATTTGGGATCCCTGGTTACCGCCGACAATAATACGAGTAAGGAGATCCAACGACGCATTCAAGCTGGAAATTGAGCCTTTTCCTTCCGCAAGATATATTTGGGAGCATACGCTAATCAAAACGCTAATCAGACCGGTAGTCCTCTGCGGACTTAAATCAGTAACTTTGCTTACGGAAGACATACGTGTACTTGCTGTATTCGAACGAAAGGTGTTGCGGACAAACGGAAAGCAGAGAGAGGCAAAGGCGTGTGAATCACGAGCTACAGGCACTGCTTGGAGAGATTCCCATCGTACATCTGGCGAAATTTGGGAGACTACAGTGGGCCGGCCACGTCGCAAGGATGCCGGACGACTGTGCCAGTGAAATCCGTTCTCTTCAAGAACCCCACTGGCACCAGGAATAGAGGGGCGCAACGTGCTAGAAGGCTCGACCAGGTTGAAGTCGGCTTGTGTGTGTCGAGACGCGCAACGAATTGGCGACGAGTAGCCGAGGACTGAGTGAAGAGACATTCTTGACACGGCAAGAGCCACCACGACTCTATGTTGATGGAAGTAAGAAGTAACTGCAAGATAATATATTATATTACCAACTTTTTCGATGTCTGACGATGTTCCTACGATTCAGTCCACAGATATTGTGCTCGCCGCAAGAAACCTTAATTTAGAAGTGTTCCTGGAGATTAACTATACTGCCCATGGATGCATAGTTGACGTAAAAACCAAAATGACCAAAATGTACTTTTTCGGTCCTACGCACTCTTAACTATGTTGTTCACATGCCCAATACTCAAACAACATATGTCGACTAACATTTGAAAGGGGCGTATAAGCCAACTGTCAAACAGAACGAGTGAGAGTTCATTTTCTTATGCTGCTCCAGCAAAAAATAACTCTCACTCGTTCTGTTTGACAGTTGGCTTATCCGCCCCTTTCAAATGTTGGTCGACATATGTATGTTCGAAAATATTCGAGAAATTTAGGAAAATTGAGCTACTTTGCTATCCAGCTTTCCACGAGCGATAATGGCGGATATTGAGCACAAGTGGGCACAATCTTTTGACATTCATTGGAGGAGCGTCGAGTTCGCCCTGACGGAGTTACTATGGATACATTCATGATTGTTTGTTTTCGAGTGTAAAAATGTAAACATTGTTCAATTTTGCAAATCAGTTGAAGTATGGAACATAACTAAACGAATTCAAACTTTTATAGTGGTTTGCGGCCATAATTTGCTGAAGGCGCTGGCTCGGAATACTTTTTCACAAACGTGTGAATTAAACATTCGAAACATTACACATTAACGCAAACATTAACTTCATGTTGATCGAGCCGTTGTCTAGTTTGCTCTCGAACTGCGAACAGCGTCTCGACTTGATAAGAAACTTTCCGTTGCGTATTTGGACATTCTCCCTGAAATTTGCGAAAACTGCAAATCCACAATCCATAAAACTTGTTGTCCGTTCAATTATGTTCCTCCTTAGGTGATCTGCAAAATTGAACAATGTTTACATTTTTACATTCGAACAACAAACAATCATGAATGTATCCATAGTAACTCCGTCAGGGCGAACTCGACGCTCCTCCAATGAATGTCAAAAGATTGTGCTCACTTGTGCTCAATATCCGCCATTATCGCTCGTGGAAAGCTGGATTGGTTTCACGTAATGCTAATGGTTGACGTAATTCCCCGCATAATCAATCAGCATAGTAACCTATTTGTTTTTGTAGCTTTACGCCAAGTTATGTGAATAATCGTTAAAAAAACAGTCTGTTTATTCGCATAAACTGGCGTTCGCATTTTTTAAACACAATAAATGAGGAATGAATCATAAAACCCCATCAGTCCTGTTTTGATTAATAAACCCTGCTAAATTGACAGATTATTCGATTGAAAATTGTAGTAACCGTCCTTTGCGCTCTCCTACACCGTCTACCACACGACTGTTCATCAACGCGTTCGTCCATAAACTGAAAGCTTCTTTTTTTAGGACCGTCAGATGCAGACCAAGCATTCAACCACACACACACATTCATAACAACTTTGTCTGATCGAACTCTTTTGATCCAAGCAATTCAACGCAACCTATTTCCTTTTCTCTCTTCTTTCCACTGGTTTTCAACTGACCGTAACAGAAAACACACAAACACATTCAGGATTATTCTTCTGCGGATCTAACACGAAGCAGTCCACTCAAAGCAGTCTACGCATAAGGGTGCACACGTTACTTCATACTTTGCATCTACACTGAAATAAATATCGAAAGCAAATCATCAGTATTTTATACTTTAAATTTTCAATTTACTCATCTGCCGTATTCCCTACATTCACCTCCTCTCCTACTCTCTAAGCATACGATAGCAACAAACTACCATGAAGCATGTTTTTGTATCTTTCAGGTCTTCCGAAAGTTCTTTTTTGTATTCTTCACTCCCCCTTTTCGAAAATTTTTGACATATCTCGTTGGAATTATCTCACAAGGTGAAACAGTTCTCCACCATTGAAACTGAAGCGCAGTCGGATTAAAAGCAAACGGCAGTGTTCTGATTTGTCCCTTGATGTATTCTCTGTCAAAAAAATACTGTAATTATTACTGTCTGGATACGTTGACCAGCTCGAGCCCTTAGTCACAAAGCGTAGTAATAATTTCAAATTGTGGGGTAGTTATAATTTCAAAGTTCGTCGGCTGTGTTAAATGTTGATTAATTAAAATCGAACTCTAAAACATAAGTTCTTGACTGAATGGGAAGTAACTCATTAAATTGCATTCCTCCTTAAAAACCTTTTTTTTTGTATACCAGAAAGTCCTTAATGGTTAGGTTCAACCACATCGTGTCCTCCTCGATTCACAGCGTCCTCAGATGGCATCGAGACATTGCTCATACATTTCGCTCTGGCGTGTCCCTTCCTATAAAAATCATCGATTGATTGTTGTGTCCTATCTAACAAAATACATGTCGACTTGAGAAGAATGAATCAATTGTCCATATTCTAAAAGCATTCCATATTACGAATCGAATTACGACTATTCCTGATAACTGCTAGTGTAAACAATGAATTGTGGTTCCCAAAAGTCCAATCAAACCTATGCAATAATCATCACTTAAACTCTAGAAGTTCCAATTCGTCCATACCAATAGATTACAGAACCCTCGGTGCTTCTATGAAATAAGCTACATTCAGTGCGAATCACTTCAATTGCTACCATAACCGAGTCCACAACACGAGAAGTTCCATAAACCGACAATCCTTTGTTCACCGTAACTAGTTCGTCCCTCTAATCCGGATCCAAATAACAAAAATTCAATATTATCATAAGCAGCGGTTCTTGCACTTAAGAACTCGTATCTGACGTAGAATCTCGTACAGTCATCACAATAATCGGCTTGCAACACGCGAATGCCAGCGCTAATCACCCAATTCGTATTCTTCAAGCGAAACGAAACATTGACACAGATAACAGCGTCATATTGTATTCTATTCTAACAGTGTTCATATTCACAAAAAAAAGCCCTATTATTTCAACATTACTCGAAATGTTTTTTTTTTCTTTGCAGCAACTGATACAAATGGGAAGCATCTTGACCTCTTGCAACCATACCGATAATTCGTAACTTCAATTTATCTTTATTCCGATCGTCTGTAAGAGCTTGTCATGCCTGTATATCCAGCTTAGAAGAACCCGCCATTATTTGCATACTCTGTCACTTCAGTTGTTTCCACTCTTACCATTCCGGTGTACCCATACTTGCAAAACCAGACTATCGCTAAAAGTTTCCCACCGTTCAGTCTCACACAAATGACTATACCCAAAACTCATCGAAGAGCCCAAAACTCAGTTCGGTTTTCCGTTTATTTTGCTTTATAATCTATATACACACAAGTGTACTAAAAATCATTCCTTCCAAAGCAGTGCTCTATTTCATTTGTTGACATCCATACTATGGCGGCTATCGTCACGCATCCAAGCGAATTAAATTATTTGATGCTGAAAAGCGCTTTTTTTGGTGTTCTTCCCGGAGTAACAAGCACACACATATACAAGTAATCAACTATTTGAAGCTCATTTTTGAACAGCCTGCATAAAACGGATCAACTAATCGACGCTCTCTACATGTCGATATTCTTCCCAGGGGAGGAAAACGAAATAATTCTTCGGCCGCTCTTTTACGAACGCCACGCGAGCATGCCCATCAGCGGATCCACTTTTTCTCACGCTCACAAGTGTTTTTTTGGTGTTCTTCCCAAAGGAACGAGCACACACACAAGTGGATCGATTAAATGATGCTCTATATAAACAATCAGATCAATGTATCAGAATCGATACGAGCACACAAACGTTCTATTAAATTCCTTCCAGGGGCGCTATGTTCTTACGCACACAAGCGAATCCAAATATTTAACGCTCCCAAGCGTTCTTTGCGTCCTTCCCAGAGGAGCGCAACACGCACGTAAGCGTGTCCATACCAAACACGCACGCAAGCGTTGTTATATTCCCTCCCAGGGGCGTTATGTCCTTACGCACACAAGCGAATTCTAATAATTGACGCTCACAAGCGTTCTTTGCGTCCTTCCCAGAGGAGCGCGACACGCACGCAAGCGTATTCAAATCAAACAGGCACGCAAGCGTATTCAATCACCGTTGTTTTCGAAATTGCGAAAGTGCCATATTTAGCAACATTCCTTTCTTTTTCCACGAATACTTACTTTCTGGGAGCGGTTTGCGCCAATGTAGTAACCGTCCTTTGCGCTCTCCTACACCGTCTACCACACGACTGTTCATCAACGCGTTCGTCCATAAACTGAAAGCTTCTTTTTTTAGGACCGTCAGATGCAGACCAAGCATTCAACCACACACACACATTCATAACAACTTTGTCTGATCGAACTCTTTTGATCCAAGCAATTCAACGCAACCTATTTCCTTTTCTCTCTTCTTTCCACTGGTTTTCAACTGACCGTAACAGAAAACACACAAACACATTCAGGATTATTCTTCTGCGGATCTAACACGAAGCAGTCCACTCAAAGCAGTCTACGCATAAGGGTGCACACGTTACTTCATACTTTGCATCTACACTGAAATAAATATCGAAAGCAAATCATCAGTATTTTATACTTTAAATTTTCAATTTACTCATCTGCCGTATTCCCTACAAAAATGTTTATAGCAAAGATTATATGGCCTTGAACGTTTTTCACGATAAAAATGGGTTTTCTCAACAATCATGGTGCTGATCGTTACGTCGACTATGCATCCATAGGCAGTATAGTAACTAATTGAAAGACTATTTTTGCAAATAAAATATGTTAGAATACAGTCGAATAATCGACTTTTTCAGACCAATAAACAATATATAACCTATTAAATGTAACGGTAAAGTATGGGAAAATTTGACCTTGAAAGCTTTTGTTAACTGGAAAACTGGACTGGACTGGACTGGAAAAGAATCTTTTCATGCAAACAGCACTATTGCTAGATTTTTTGTGAACCGAATGGTATAGGAATCACCATAATCCCTTCTGAATTGGAAGAGCTGTTATCGTTCAAAATCTTTCATTCCTTCGTTACGCTGGGCCACCTGGAAAACTTGGAATGACACCCTACGTTAAGACGTAGTTCTACGTCAAAAGTAATCAAATTTAGTATTGTTTAATTGTTTAACAAGTTCATTTCTATCGGTTTTTTATTGAAATTGACAACCACATAATTTAAAAATACTCTTCTTCTATTGCCCATCACCAACCTTCAACCCTTGGCACGATGCGGACGCCTACGGATTGCCGATGACGGGAGAACCATTTATTAATTGTGAAGTAGGATTTACTGGTGAGCTGAAAACATGTTTTTAAAAATGGCAGTGAAATGTTGCGTAAATCGAGCGAATTTCGAAAATTAATCCATGCTGAGCACCCTTCAAGTAGCACTAGCGATCGTGAGTAATGATACCCGATTAGAGTTGACAACTTTTCGCTGTATGTCCGCTTCGCGAAAACAGAGATCCCCATGTAGAGGCCAATCAAAAGTTGTTCAGCGTGATTCGATACGATACGATGCGGTATGGTTGGCTATTTTTAACTGTGTACTGCATTTCCGATGAACTAGAAGCATGCTGTTGGAATTATTTCGTGCGGACTTACCACAGTCTCATTTTTCCAGTTTTACCAAATTATGTAGAAAAATCTTTTGCTTTTAAAAAATTGACAAAATGGTCGGGTTCTGTCGTCATCAACAACAGGAAGGAAAACCCAACAGGATACAAACGGACCGAAGCGCCACCCAGATTTCGAACACATTCCATTTACATGTATGTCACACTTCGAGCATCCGCGACCCAAATAGTGCAAGGAAAATCCTACACGAGAAGAAGGTAGGACTAACGGTATCGCTGGCTGGGAACCTGCCCACATGGCTTTCCCTCGCTTAACCTGTCCGCATGAAGATACCGTCTACCGGTGCGGCGTAGAGATTAATTATTACATTCTGCCAGACTGAACGACGGTGGACAACTAGCAAATGAGCAAAGATTTCAGTGAGCATGCGGTCCTATATCTGTCTGTCGGTAGGTGACAGCTTGCTGACGGGTAAATTTCCACAGGTGTCGATTTGTTTAGGTGAAAACTGGTTTCGGCCGGTGGCGGTCGTTCCTTTCGCGTGATGCCATTTTTGTTCGATTACATTGTATCATAGTTATATTAATTAACATCAACTTATTTTATGATTTCCACTTAAGTGAGGCATTGACAAACGTACACGTTGTCGCTTGATCAGTTTGACACAGCTGTTGGGTGCCATGTGATTGATTTTTCGTAGAATTTCTGATCATCTCGACTAATTTGTTAAACAAACAGGTGGTGAAAGCTACGCTGAGGTTTCTGTTCAAGAGATGTACCGATCGTAATATTTTATATGATGTAATACGTGGAAGAATTTGGTAAGAGAAAAAACTTCCGTGATCTCAGATTGCACTGATTGAAGTCATGTCGTTTGATCTTTACGGCAAAGTTGCCAGCCTATCATATCACACTGTGTATGTTTTATTGCTTCTAATTGAATATCACACTCCTAAATATTTTCGATTAAAATCTACGGTTACGCTGTATGTTCGTTTCCCTAAACATTCGCGATACAAAAATTCCGAAGCAACCGATCATTCAATTAGAGCTGACGTTAACTGGAGACGAATTTTCGTTCGTTCAAGCGCGCTTGGGTACTAATCCGTTCGGCAAGGTTGACTTAGTTCACGCTCAGCGGTTGGCTGGCAGCCATTTATACACCATCGATTTGTTCCACCATGAAGTTATATTTCGAATTTTAGCTTCTGGTTCTGAAAGTTTTGATTAAACATGAATTTCATAGAATGATTATATGCGTCAATTGTCACACTCAATAGGATCTAATCTGCAATCTCTGATACCAAAATGAAGACACACTGGATAGGGCCCCAGTACTGGGCCAATATAATTACCTTCCAAGGAAAATTTATCAGACTCAATTAGCTGTCTTAATTTTCTTTATTACCATCGGAAAAAAGTAAATTTTTTGACGTAGGACTACGTGTTTTAGGAAGGTGGCTGGTATAGGGGGTAATTCCAAAAAATCTTTCTCGAAAACTGGTCAGCTTAGCTTAGCTAACAGCTTAGCGGTTTCCCGACCGATTTTCAATATTTTTGCACCAACCGATCGGAACATCTTCTAATTGGCTCAAATGAAGAACGCTATTATTTCGTAAGTGTACACTATTGAAAAATTGAAAATAATAAACTATTGTCCAATTAGAAATTCTCGCATCCTGATTGGTCGAAGAAAAGACGTCATCATGGTTTTCAGGTGTTTTTGCCAAAAAAGCGACAGAAACTCCTCGTCCCAATAGGTCGAAGATTTTTTACGGCACTTAAACCTATACCAATTTGATATCTGTGCTTGGGAAGTACTTCAGGGTCAGGGAAGGTTTTGTTCAACCGATGTTATCGTTTCAGCATTAAACTTATTCCAATGTGATGTCCTGCAGGTAAACAATTTTCTTAAAGCATAAAACCACCCCTTTTCTTCAACCGCCTTTAACTATTTAAGATTGAAATTAGCCCCAATTTGATGTCCCGAAGGTGAAACGTCATCGAAAAGTGAGCGGTCATCCTTACCTTTTGCCAGATTGTATCCGTATAGGTACTGCGGAATTGGTTCGAAACTGTTGTCTTGCATTTGTGCATGTGACGTGACACAGAATACTCAAAGCGAGGACAATCAGCGACAGAAGAGTTTTGAACGTTTCATTTGCTGCTTTGCATCAGTTAGTTGCTGGCAATTCTTTAGTTTCTATATTCAAACATTGCATTTAGATTAATTTCTTTCAAAAATAATGGACAACACAAGGCAGGAGGGACCCATAGTGATGCTAATGTTTATTTGACTGTCAACTCAGTATAAGGCAGTAAGTTACAAAACATTTTGCAATGAACTTATTTAGTAGCTTACAATCATGAGAATGAATAAAACGATGTAAAAAATTTTCGAGTTGTAAAAATTTGGATTTCTTAAGCACAACCAAGCCACTTTAACAGAACAATTTTTTGAATTTAGTGAAATTAGTTGTCATCGATGCTGCCAATTTCAAAAGCAGTTTTTATGTTTAAAACAAAAATTCTGTTCATGAAAATATATTCGCTGTGTTGAGATTGGCAAGAAGAATGCAGTATTTACATTTCTATAAACAGAATCCCGCTTTTGGGCCTAAAAATTGCTTCCTGAATTGGGCTCTCCGACAAAAACTACATATACAGCCCTAAGGGTTGTACGAAAGGGCGACGTGGGACTATGTCCGATCATTAAATCAAAGACTAATGTAAACTGCTTTTCTGGCATATGTATGTTTATAAGAATCTGTGAGTGCCATTGTTTAAGTGAATGCTAAAAAGAGAAAAGCGAAATATTCAGATTCAATTCTTCATTGAATGCAATGGTGGATTTGAAACTACGTGGACGTGGGTTCATAAGTACAACGCCTGCAATGATTGAGACATAGAGATTGCTTGATTAGTTCTAGAGTTATGAGGAAATTCGTATTTGATTTGTATGGAAGCCCCCCCTCTTAGAAGGGCAACGGGTCTCAGTACACCATAGAAAAAATTCCTGACTTCTGAAACCCCCACATGCTAAATTTGGCTCCATTTGCTTGATTAGTTCTCGAGTTTTGAGGAAATTTGTGTATCATTAGTATAGGAGCCCCCCCCCCCTCTTACGCCCTCCACGAAATTGCTCTCTGACACCCTCCATAAAATTGCTGGTCATTTTATTTATCCAACGACACATAAATTGTTCAGTTTCGTTCAGTAGTTAAGTAGTTATTACCATTTGAAATCTTTCATTCAAACGTTACGCTTCTATTTTCGTTTTCACAAAGTGCTACCCAGTCCCAGTATAATAAACAAAGTCAAAAGTGAATGACTGCTAATTTCCCGTTAACATTCATTCGAAAATAATTGAATATTCTCAACTTGCAGTCTCAACAAACCCTATATATGCTGCATGTAGCATGTATACATAAAGAATTGTATTATTACATGCATGAATATGCTACTATCGCCACAAAGAGACTTACGTAGTCCTGCGTCACCTATATATGCGGTCGTATCTTGTACACAACCTGTCTGATTTTTTATTTAATTCCAGTGAAATAGTGACTATAATGGCATCGGTTTACTCGCGGGACATCCAGTCCATCGAACGCGTAGTTGATTAACAGCAAGAGGTGATGTGTTTGGTATCCAGATAGTGGGAAGCTCCTGCTGAACCTAGTTGTACTGATCGTACTAGTGGAAGTACGGCATTTCGACAGTCGGAATAGGATGTAATTCACGACGTTTCAGCTGTGCCGGTGTAGGTAACTTCACAGCCGCTTAGCAACAAATTCCCGAGCAGAGCTATGCCGATGAGGGCGCTTCACAGCCGCTTAGCAAGGTACATTCAGCTTCTGAAAAAATGTTGCCTTCCTGTTAAGATTTAGTATTACATATTCTCTTTTCAACAACAACACATTGCATTTGTTGTGGAAGCCTTCAATAGTGTTGGCAGTCTAAAGTATGCTTATAACGTTTTCTTTCCTGTTCCATACTTCTGGAGGCAAGCATGGATTCGACCTCCTGGTGGAATCGTCTTTCTATGTTTTACAATTTACAATGTAATTGTCAGAAATATTATCGAAAAAATGTTCCATTAGCTTGACAGCTGATTTCTTAATGATAGCCCGGCCTTGAGCACTTCTTGGACATCCAAAAAGGCCAAGGCTTGAGATTACCAAAATGCTAACTGTATTTTGATAGCTTTTGGAATATTGTCCGTTTAATCCAAGCTGTCAGAAAATACCATTTTTACCGCGTGCACTTCCGCAATCTTAAAGTCGGTTATTATAACCGCCGGGTTAGCTTAATGTTATTATCGGTGCCTCGTTTCTTTACTAATTTAAAGCTTTTTTAACCCATTTCCTCCCAGCGTTGCGAAAACGCAACGCACTTTCATTCGTTTCCAGAGAAGGCCCGGTTGAAGATATCAACATGGACCCTGAGAAACAAAGAAAGATTGGAAAAAAATCTAACCGACCTGTTTTTGCTCAAAGGTCAGATGTTACATATAACATAATTACAGCTGTGACAAAACAACAGGTTTTGCTATTTTTGAGACAGTTAAGAAAAAATGCTCATAAAACTCGATTTTACCTCTATTAACGCCTGACCTATCAATCAGTGTTAGTAAGAATCGGTTGCTTGCCAAAAAAAAAAACTTTGTTTCATAATTTTGATTATTTTTGTAATTTTCAGATAGGTTTGAAGCTTTGCGTTGCGAAAACGCAACGCTAGGAAGTAACGATATTCAAAATTTGCAACGGGAATGTTTGTTTTCGTTCGTTCGCTGCGGTGTTTCATTTCATGTCGTTGCTTTTTAGTAAACAAATGAATGTAAATCTTATCATTCGCTTATTTAAAATATTCCGGAAACATTATAAAAGTTTACATAACATAGAATTCGCTGCTTCAAACACTGATGGCAGATGGAGAAGCCGTTGTGATAAGAGCGTAATAAAATTGTTAAAGTACCTTTGCCTCCGGAATAACTGGAGGAATTGAGTGATGGCTACGACAGTATCATGGACCCAAATTTAATGTTACAACCTTTCCGGAACGTGTTGGTAGGCATTTAATCATCTGCGATGACATGCATTTAGCATTCAAACTGCATACTATGCGTCTAGTGCATAGATGGTCTCCAACCCAAATGTTTCGATATCTATCATAAAACATAACATGTAATACTCTAAGCCGTTCATTTAATCTTTATTAATACTCAAAATCACAAGAAAAAAATCCCAAATTTTATTTAACGGTAAAAAAGTATGAAGCATTCATATGCATAATAATGAAGGTATGCAAAAACGGTATACCCTTAATGCCCAGCGTTGCGTTTTCGCAACGTAGCGTTGCGGGACACAGGGTCAAAATTAAAAATACATGTCAGCGGTTTTTTCTTAGTTGACCTAAAAGAGAATTTTCCTGAAAATTTCAAATTTCTATCCCTGGTGGGAAAAGTGTGGGGCTTAATGGGTTAAGTGTCCGGAAGTAAAACGTGTACAAATGGAACGTCCTTCTCTGTAAATTCATGTTTTGCATAAATTTGGCGACAATCAATCGGAGCAGATAAAAAGGTGTCATCTAAGCCGATCGCCCTTCTAAAATCTAAAATCTAGCCGATCGCCCTTTTTGTAGATGGAACCAACCACGGGAATTAACGTTCGTTGCATCTCTTTCAGTTATGACTGTTATAACTTTCTATCTGACCACCTTGCGGTCATTTGTAACCAGGTTTCCCTCCTCGTCCCAATAAATATCAGGCTTCGGAGTGTATCCTTTACGAGATTGGTTCACCTTCTCATGAACTTGCACGTCTCATTACCCCGGAAGGGTTGTTCTAGCTCTTTTTCTGGCGCTTTTTCCTCTTCAGGATGGTGGTCAATTTATTCCGCGCTCGTCAATACTTGGCAAATTCTTCCTCGCGGTAATCGCTTGTTGACATTCTCCGTCAAACCAACTATTTCATACACTCGAGGTCTTTTTAGTCTTTAAGGGTCGAAACTCCTAGCTCCACAGAGGAAGGTAGCGCTTCATGCAGTACACGCGCCCAGTTCTGGGCAACTCGCGGCTTACCTAATTGACGAATGTTTAAATGAGAAGGGGACGTCGATCTTGATGTCCCGAGGCGAACAGGCGACAATGCATGTTTATGATGGTGTAGTTGAAGAAACAGTCTTTTATTCTTAACATTCACGTCCTCCCGTTGATCACTTTCCAGTCCATTACGCGATTCTGCATTCTGCTCATTACTACGAAGAGTTTCAAACGAAATGAAATTCATTTTACAGCAGATGCAAAGATAAATCATATTTCCATGCAAAAGTAATCAAAAAGCAAGATGTATTTTCTTTCAACAGAAATCATGAAAAGTAACTTAATGAATTTCATGTTTATTTAACAATGCTGGTAACTATCAGTAAAATATTACAAAGTTTGTAGGGAACTCTGCATATATGTACCAGAAAGAAATTAAGTTGAGTCGTAAAAACAAGATAAAGTAAGCAAAACCACAGGAACAATTAGGATTGTTCGACTAACATGTGTTACAAAATGGAAGACATGAGTATGATAGTAAGACCACAGTTGCGACTCGATGTTCATCAGAACTTATGTGTCAGTTCGTCCGTACTGGACTCTGTTTCTCTCCTTAGAGTGATGCCCGGATTTGTTCCACCATTAACCATCGGGTTCAGTGAGCGTTGCTTGATATGTTCAATAAGTTGCGGATTTAATTCATCGTCCTACAATGAGCACACAATGAATCAAGCAATTAATTTTTCGGTAGCGGAAAAATATCTGACTCACCTTCCTATTGGATTTAAAGAGGTCGTTGTCGATACCGATAAAGTCCGATTCATATGACTGAACACTGAAACGAAACAGTATTTCTATATAATGGACGACTAGAAAACTATTCAATCCTTTACCTAATGTCATCGAAAGCTCCTTTGGGAAATTCGCGATCATTCAACACCGGATTGGAACTCTCCGTCGCGAAAACGTTTGTCGTGGGCACCTTCCGACCTCCGTTGATGTCGGAAGCAATGGAAACAAAATCGGGAGCCGACAGAGCCTTCAGCTGCCGGGTAAGGCTGCGCGTCTTGATGCAGAACGCAACCAGTAGTATAACGCATACTCCGGCCAGAGCGGACGAAACCACAATCAGCACGATTTGGAGCAATTCTTGTTGTTCATCGATTGCTTCAATGCTCGTAATGGGCACATCCTGCAGCAGTAGCTGCCGGGCAGAAAGCGCCGTTTTCAGGTTGGTCACAAATACGCGATCGTTGGAACGTCTAAAACGAAGTGTACGGAATTAGAGTGCCCTGGGAAGGTGGCAATGTGAACCTACTGCTGAATTTCTAGCGCCTCGACGGCTTCATTGTCGCGAATGAAATGCGCTCTTACATCGGTTACTCGTTGATCGACATCAGCACGTTGCACTTCCCCGAGCGTACCCTGAACTACATCATCGATGTTGCAAGCCATTTCATAATACGCAGTAAACTGTTCCTCTAGCTAATTATTAGGATTACCAGGTTAGGAATGCGAATGGAACGATTGAATAACTCAACTTACGAAGTTTCTTATTTCTGGAGTATCGACTTCCGTCTTGTAGTTAAGGAATACGAACTTTACGCGGTTGGATTCTGTAATCAGGTAGATCTTCACGGATGCCGTAGCCGTGTGGTCAACTGTTGGAAAGTTTAGCTTATTTCAGATTGCTTAATTTAAAGGTATACAACCTACCGAGATCGGTGGCGATAATCGTAAACGTATAGAAACCCTTCATCGTATTCTGGATTTGAGTCGCCAGTGATAGCTGACCATTTTCTCTGCCCATATTGAACGGCATCGGAGAGGTCGGTAGATTATTACCATGCGCTTCCAGTGAAGCTGCGTCGATACTATAAGTTACAACATCATCCTCATCCGGATCGTCGGCAATCGCTGTGAACAAGATTTTCCCGCTATAGTCGTTCGTGGTAATACCGGCCGAGTATGCGTGCAAGCGGAACTTCGGTGGATTGTCATTGACGTCATTTACTTTGATTCGCACGATCAGGGCCGCCGTTGAGTCTGCCGGAGTCGGCGTCGATGGTCCGTTGATATTGTTGCTCGCAATGACTCGGATTTCGTGCGAAGCAATCTCTTCACGGTCCAGTTCCCGGTTTAGGCGAAGCTCACGAGTTTCTTTATTTAACTGGAACAGATTACTGGATGTTCCGTAAGAATCTGGAGAAAAAAAAATCGAAATGGAAGATGTTTTCTGAAAGATTCGACAGGCTTACAGTCGATGAAGTAGAATACATTCTTGTGATCCTCCGGTGGAAGTTCGGCATTCTTCGGATCGACGGCTGCCGGGATGATTCGAATTTCCTGCAGGCCTAGTTCGTTTTCTGAAAGAGTTCCAATTAAAATGGTTTTATTATCTTCTTGAAATTTGATTGAATTGAAATTTGATTTGATCTTGAAATTATTAAAAATATCTACGTTTTTTGGCACACAATATAAAAATTTGTTATTCTTGTTATTTGTTATTATTGTTATTTAACATTTTAGTGTGTTGGTTATTATGCGTGATCAATGAAGAAAAATTTTGATGGACGGATTTAAAAACGGTACGACGAATTCAAGAAATAAAGTCAGTTACGTATAAAATGGTTATCATATTCGCTTTTCAGTTAAAATAAAGTGCACGGATCGGAAGGTAAGTGTGTTTGAGTCGAATCAGTACAAGAACTTTTGGATTATTCGTTGAAATCTATCCTAGAAATGATGAAAATTGATGAGACTTTCAGGAATTAGTGCTAAACCCCCAATGGATATATATTTTTTGCGGTCCACTTTCTGCTTCTTTATCCTGGTGCCACTTACCTGTAAAATCCGTGTCGAAAACAGTTATTTCGAATGCCGGTTCACCAGTCATATCGACGAAAACTATTACCACCTTGACCGGTTCGGCCAATAGGTTTCCGCCATCAATGGCGGTAACAGTCACCTGTAGGGACAAAGAGAAACATAATTAAACAGAAATCGCTTAAGCTTCGCTGGGTCAGGCTCACCGGTAAACTACCCAAAAACTTTTCGTACATTTTGTTGAAAACTTATGCTTATGCAAATTCTATAGTAATTGGTCGTGGATTGAGAGCATAGTTGTATGATAAAATCTACAGAGACTATAGACGGAGATTAAAATTTACGCGTTTTGAGTGCCTTGACGCCTTTGTAGTCTATAGTTTCTGTAGGTATATAAAACTTGTTACGAACTTCGGGAAACTGATGAACCTAGTTGAATTGTTTGTGTATAACTGGATTGTTTATTTTAATGTCGTCTACTACATCGGACTATGTCTTTGTTTACTATACTATACTGAGTAATCAACATCACCGGAGACCCGACAAGCGACAAACGGCTACAGATGGCTGGCGTTAACACGAAAGGCAAGCGCGGGCAGCACGGATGGCAACGACTAACTAGAGTGACAGCTACTTGTCAAACCTTCTCTGCATAGGAGACAGCGAATCGATGCCGATAACTTGCGTGCCTGTTGCCATTCATGCTAAATGTGAAGGACACCCTACTGGCACGTCATATTTGCGATGAACGTGCTTTGGCTTTGATGTTATTTGTAACAAATGCGCCTTTTAAGGGCCACAAAAAATCAAATAAAGTTTAATTAGAATTTTTATCAAATGTGAGTAGTTCCACGCCAAACTTTACAAACGTGTTTGATAGGAGGAAATATGTACCTTCCGCAGGTTTTAGCGCCATTTTGATTCAAGACTCATTTTTAAAAAGGGCGTATTTATTTTCATGTGTATTACCCAACAAATACTGAAGCTGAATTAAAATGCTCTGATTATTTAGCCATAGCTGAATAGGCATCGAATAAAATTTATGTAAACGAAATTGGAGAACTCATATAATCTATTTCGTTTGAGGCAGAAAAAAACACTTGTTAAGCAATTATTTCGCCCTTTATATAACTTCTGTGCGCCTTGTTTCCAGCTTTGCGCAAATTGGTTATTTAAAATCACGCAAAAGCCTCTATTAAGCTCCATTGTAGCTTCGAAAGCAGCTATCAGAAAGCCCGAAGCTTGATAAAATCGGTGACCGGACGAGAGCCATAAATACGATAGCCATACGGACGGTTGCCATACGTACGAATACCATATAGACGAATGCCATAATGTACGTTTGCCATAATCCATATATTCCATATAATCAACGTTTCCTAGATGATTCAGGGCGAGCCGGCCGCAGACAACGGCGAGTATTCGCCGGTGACCCCCCGTCGGAAGTGTTAGCCACTGCGGGGGGGGGTAGCCCTCCGCAGAAATCTCATCTGTGTAGGTCTATTCGTTTTCCTAGGTTTACCGTCCTCTAGTTAGTTTTCCCTAGTCCTCGCATCGAGATACTCTTTATAAAATGAAAAGCGGCAAAGCCGATTTTTTTAAACTGAATCAATAGGCCTCTTGCGACTTGGTCGCGCTGATCCTTTAAGCTTTGCACTGGTCGAAGTGTAGTTCTGGGCCTCCATACCAAAAATATGAATTATGGCAAACGTACATTATGGCTCCCGTCCATTATGGCAAACATACATTATGGCCTTCGTCTGTATGGCAATCGTACGTATGGCAACCGTCCGTATGACAAACGTATATATGGCTGATGGGGTGTCGTCCACAGGTTGAAAAAATTCAGCTATAAACGTGTTTGATCAGCCAGAAATTGTTACCTGGGTAGCTGCTTTCAAAGCTGCAATGGAGCTTAATAGAGGCTTTTGCGTGTTTTTAGATAACGAACGAGAACGAGAAATAGTTTTGCAATGCTTTTTCAGTCGCTTAATTAACGTCTCATCAACCTTTATGCAGCCAAAAAATAATCTATCTTTAAATTAAGAAAAATAAAAAGCGTCATATTTATTTTGCTATGGCGTCGTATGCTATATTTTAAATTTCGAATAACTTGAATTCGTAAATGCAAGCTAATTAAAAATGCATGTCGTCATCTTCTGGGAATTGAACCGCCATTTTCTCAAATTAAAAACTTTCCAAGCATTTAAAATATTAATTCTACTATTTATATTTATTCGTGACAGATACGTATTTCGCCTACGACTTGCAGCCTTCATCAGTGTCTGCTTTCGAAAAATTCTGAACACTGGATCGCATTAAACCAACTCGTAAACAGCAAGAGCAATTGCTGTTTACGAGTTGGTTTAAGGCGATCCAAGCTGCATAAAGTAAGCACCAGTAAGCACTGAAATGATGTTTGACCAAGCGCTGCCCTACTAGTACAGTTGTTATAAAGCAGTTTTGGCAACTGATTTAGTACCAATTTTAGTCGTAAATAAGTTTCTTCAACTAAAAGTGACAAAAGTGTGCTGGTTGGGTGTTTAAGCTACCTTAAGTTTTTTCAAACCAGCTTTCATCCAAAGCTGATAAACAAGCTTAATAGCGGATTTTTCTGCTAAACAATCCGCTTCTAAACAGCCATAAACATCAAACCGTTTAATGGTTGCTTAAAGGTGTTAAAGTGGCTTTATATACCAGTAGAGGCTTTTACTTGGCTCACAGCTTTCAAACTACTTTAAAGCTGCTTACGGGTGTTAAAATGGCTTTACAAACTAATACCAAACTTTAATTCGGTTCACAGCACACATACTGTCAGATCATAGAATTTCGCAATTCGACTGGCAGCAAAAATATATGTCAGTTATCGACATTATCGACTGCTTCAAGTGTAAAGATATTTTCACTGTCTGTTCTGCAGATGTAGATGGGGCGGATCATACGGATACGGTGAGTGCTTATGGATCAGAAGATGGCGGTTCAATTGCCGAAAGATGACGACATGCATTTTAATTAGCTTGCATTTACGAATTCAAGTTATTCGAAATTTAAAATATAGCATACGACGCCATAGCGAAATAAATATGACGCTTTCCATTTTATTTAATTTAAAAATAGTTTATTTTTTGGCTGCATAAAGGTTGATGAGACGCTGATTAAGCGACTGAAAAAGCATTGCAAAACTATTTCTCGCTCTAAAAATAGAATTGACAGCATTGCGCAAATTGGTTATTTAAAAACACGCAAAAGCCTCCATTAAGCTCCATTGCAGCTTTGAAAGCAGCTACCCAAGTAACAATTTCAGGCTGATCAAACGTTTTTAGCTGAATTTATTCAACCTGTGGCTGAACTATGGTTTAGTTTTAGAAATAAAAACGTCTTTCAGCTCTTAAACATCTAAGTCTAAGCTTCGGGCTTGCTAATAGCTGCTTTGAAGCTGTAATGTAGCTTAATAGAAGCTTTTGTGCGTTTTTAAATAACCAATTTTCGCAAAGCTAGAAACAAGCCGCACAGAGGCTATATAACTGCTTAACAAGTGTTTTTTCTGCGTCAAACAAAATAACTTGTATAAGTTCTCCAATTTCGGTTGAATAAGTATTGTAGAATTGTTTACATAAATCTTATTCCATGCATATTCAGCTATGGCTGAATAATTATGGCTGCTAAAATGTTTAACCAGCGCATAAATGTTTCTTGGGTATGTTTGAAAGATTGTATCTCGAAAACTATCGATTTTACAACAATTGTCTAAGCAAAAGTTGTAGAAAATTTCTTTTTTTTTTATTATATTTACTTTAACCAGCTTGAGTCATTCGTGACTTCTGCGGGGTTGGGATTTGAACGCGGGTCATCCGCGTGATAGACGTGAATGCTAACCACTACGCCGGGACTGACCGCTTGTAGAAAATAGATTTTTGAACATGAAAAAAAATGCACTGAAAAAAATATTTTACCAATTTTTCATAAATTTGAAAATAAAACTTAAAATCAAGATATTCAAAATATACCATTTTTGAACATCTCTAATTTTTTTTTGGAAAAAATAGAAGTAATTTCTAACCTTTTAAAAGTTGTTCTGAGATGGAGCAACTTTTATGGACGGACTTCGTATAACAACGACTTTCATGATTTTTTTCTAACTTGGGATTTTACATTACTTGAAATTGTAATGAATTTGTAATACAAATAATAATTCTTTATGTCATTTACAACAAAATTGGTCATAATAATTATTTTTCTATTTGCAGCCGTTTTCGAAATATTCAGAGAAAAAGTTAGATTTATATTAATTTTTTATGTTAAACACGTCTTTTCCATATGTTACTCCAATTGCTCCATAGTTTCTATAAAATTTCTAATAACTACAGTTAATTTCCTACAGCTTATCCGAAAGCACCTTATTGATTCAACCTTTCGATTTTGAGTTGTGGTGTGGGTATTTAAAAAGCTCTATTCGAAAAAACTGGACACACTGATTAGTTAGTAACTTTTTACCAAGTAAGTAAACATAACAGAAGTTTTCACTAAAAATAGTTGAAAGTATGTTGTTTATGTCGGTGAATTTTACCAAAATAGATTAAGAGATTAGGGTGATATCTTTGGAACAAGGGAAAGTACGCAAAAAACTTCGGTACGCACCGAACACCATCCATCGTGGCCTGAATCAGTCTTGTCAGCTTCCCGGGAAGGCCGTTACTGTCCATAATTTTCCATAGCTCTTCACGGTCGATAGTATCGTAGGCGGCCTTAAAATCTATGGATAGGTGGTGCGTAGGGACTTGGTATTCACGACACTTTTGGAGAATATGGCGCAGCACAAAAATTTGGCCCGTTGTCGTTCGCCCGTTTACAAAACCGGTTTGATAACATCCCACGAATCTACTTTCTAGCGGAGATAGAAGGTTAAAGATGATCTGAGAAAGCACTTTATAGGCGGCGTTGAGAATGGTGATCGCTCGATAGTTTTCACAGCCCAACTTGGTGCCCTTCTTTTATATTGTGCATAGCCCTCCTTCCACTCCTCCGGTAGCTGAGACTCCTCCGGTAGCTGTTCTGTTGCCCTGATCCTGATTATCAGCCGGTGCAGACAGGTAGCCAACCTATCCGGGTCCAGCTTGATAAGCTCCGCTGCGTGCCACCCTTGCCAGCTGCCTTGTTGTTCTTGAGGTGTTTGATGGCTTCGACCACTTCACCTATTGTGTGGCTCGGCACAACATCATTATCCGCCGTACTGATGTAGTCATTCTCCCTGCTGTCTTGATATTCCATCTCCGCGCCACTCAGGTGCTCATTGTAGTGCTGCTTCCACCTTTCGATCACCTCATGTTCATCCGTTAAGATCTCGACATGGTTCGGCTCGTGGCACGAAGCCTTTGCGTTGCGATACGTTCAGTATGTTGTAGAACTAACGCGTTTCCTGAGAATGATACAACTGTTCCATGTTCTCGCACTCTATTTGTTCCAGGCAGTGTTGCGAATCGAGCGAGAAGTCAACCATGCCTACTCACACACGAAAGAGTATGAGAAACGTGGCATTCAATGCTTACACCGCACACGCAGTTATAAAAGAAACATCCGGCGGTGCTGTGTGCAGACATTCTGCTACTCACACACTCAGCTTATTCCCGAGGCAAAAATTCGTGGGAAATCTGCTGCCCATGAGGCTGGTGGCGCACTGGAATACAAGTTTTGTATTGCTTTTTCTTTATCTAACCCATCCACTCATTGACTTCGCAGCCTCCAAAAATATGGTCATACGAAGTACCTTCCTCCGGCACAGCCTCCCATATCGGTACACCTAGAGATCACCACAACATACGGACTCGCAAATCAAATCAAATCTCTGAAGCAGCCAGACGTCGCCGCTAACTACGCGCATTCACTGGAAACTGCGCTGCCGGAAGAGAACGAGCTGGACGAAGCCCCTCTCGGTGGTTGTTGGAACACTGTCAGCAGTGTAGCGGAGAGCTCCTTCGGGCACGTGGCTCGGAATCAGCGGAGCGATTGGTTTGACGATGTATGTAGGAGGGTGACCGATGAGGAGAACGCTGCGCGGGCGGCCAAGATGCGCAGTGCCACATGTCAGAACGTGGAAAGACAAAAATAGAAGAAGATGCAGCGAACCCAAATCTTTCGGGAGAAAAAGCGCTACCTGGAAGAGCAGGAATATGCAGAGTTGGAGCGGCTGCATCGTTCTCAGGAAACGCGAAAGTTCTACCAGAAACTGAACGGATCCCGCAAACATAGATGCCAGACTCACAGATTTTTTCACAAGCATAAATTTGGGACCCACCAATTATGTCAGTTCCTGTGAGTTCTGGTTCTACCAATGTATCTGATAATTAAAGTGCTTCATAAACTATGTATATTACAGAAAAAAATACACTAGAAAAATTAAATATCGGAGAAAATGATAGGGTCCCAAATTTATGCGCGTGAAAAAATCTGTGAAAATGGCATCTATGCCCGCAAAGACTTTGTGCCGCGAGCCGAAACTTGTCGGGATAAGAATGCACTATGGTTCAGAAAACCAAATTAGATGGAAAAAATTGTTTACTCAGTAGTCGTTGATTTTAGACTAATTACGTCTTAGCAACAAAATCTTGATTTAGGATGCCGCTTTTTTGGCATGAGCTATTTTAGGGTGACCCTTAAATTAACCAAGATCCAGAAATTATCTTCAAAACGAAACAAGATAGAGCGATATTTACTTCGGCAATTTTATAGCTTGAAATATTTTGAGTAATATTGCAGAAGATGAAATCCTTCTATCTCAAACCGTTTCCATATAAGGGCGATTTTCCTGAGTCAAGTTAGGGTGACCCTGCTCTTTTGCGATTTTTCTCCGTAACTTTTTTATTTTGCATTTCTCGCAAAATAGTTCTTCAGATGACTTTTGAGGCTCAATAAGACGCAACTTTTGGTGAAAAAAGAAATTGGCTATCTACTTTACTTCTATACTTATATTGATTTTTATGATAAAAATAGGCCGTTTTCAAATGTTAGTATCTCAGAAAGGTGCAAGCAGAATGAAAATCGGTTGATTGCGGTTGATCATTATTTTTTGTGCATAATATCAAAAAATTGGAGAGTGGACTTTTGTCTATGTCTTTGAATATGTGTGGTTTTAACATATTTAAGTATATAAAAGTAAACGAGTTGCGCCATAACTCCGGAAGGCCTTGACTGTTCTTGATTAAACTTAGCGTATATGTTTCTAGAAATAAGTAAATCAGCACAGGGGGTTGACAAAAGCGGGGTGGCCGCTGAAAAGGGGAGGGGGAGGTACAAATAAGAAAAGTGGCTGCGATCATCTTGCATTAAGGAGCGAACCAGCCACGGGCTGAAAACCTCTCAAATATAGAATAATAATAATAATATCTTGCATTTGGTCTGTTAGAAGTTGTACAAGTGGCTGGGAGATAAGAAGAAGAGCGTGTGAAAAGATGGGAGGGTCACAACTACGGAAGTAGAACAATATAAGGAAGGCTTTATTTCTCTTTCATTATCCTCGGAGAGACGTACAAGTTGTTGTAGACAAAAGGGTGTAGTCTAAAATCAACGACTACTGAGTAAACATTTTTTCCACCTAATTTGGCTTCTGGACCACAGTGGAATGGCAGCATTCTGAGAAACGATCGTGAGGTGACCGATAGGTGGAAGCAACACTTCGACGAACACCTGAATGACGTCCAGGTGGAGAACCATGGCGGCGGGGAAAGCGATTTCGACGGTGCATCAAACGGGGAAGAGGTGCCAGCCCCAACGATAGGCGAAGTTTAGGAGGCCATCATGCAGCTAAAGAACTACAAGTCAGCTGGAAAAGATGGCATCGGAGCGGAGCTTATTAAAATGGGACCAGAAAAGCTGATCGTTTGTATGCACCGGCTAATTGTTAGAATTTGGGATACGGAACAGCTACCGGAGGAGTCGAAAGACGGGGTTATCTGCCCGATCTATAAAAAGGGCACCGACTATCATCAATTGCGAACAGATTTGTGGGAACTTATCAAGCCGGCTTCGCCGAAGGTTGGTCTACAACAGATCAAATATTTGCACTGCGGCAGAGTACCAACGCACCATTTGTTATTTGATTTCAAAGCCGCATATGATACCATCGACCGGAAAGAGCTATGGAAAATCATGGACGATAACAGCTTCCCCAGGGGGCTCATCAAACTGATTAAATCTACGAGGGATGATACACAGTGCTGTGTTCGGATTGCGGGTGGATTGCCAAGTCCATTCGAATCACACAGAGGGCTTCGTCAAGGCGATGGTCTTTCATTCCTGCTATTCAACATAGCGCTACAAAGTGTTATGAACCGAGCGGATGTCAACACGCGGGGCACGATCTTCAATAAATCTAGTCTATTCGTCTGCTTTGCCGATGACATGGATATTATCGGCAGAACATCTGTGGCGGTGGCTGAACAGTACACCAGGCTAAAGCGCGATGCAGAATAGATTGGGTTAAAGGTAAATACGTCTAAAACCATGAACTCGCACAGCTCTATGGCGAACCCAGTATCAAAAACGTGGCTAAAGCTGGACGGATACGATGGACAGGGCAAAAAGTCATGGAGTTACATGGAGAAGCTTTGTTCAACAGGCTTTGTCTTAGGATGGCAAGCCACCTAAGTAAGTAAGTAAGTATAGTCACACTATCTGCTAAGAGTAAAATCGTACGAATAAGCTACTTTTAAGGTAACTGAAAACAACGTTGTAATAAACACCGAGCAATTGTTGCAACTTTTATGAATCTATTGGTATGCAAATCATTAAAATTCGATCAGAATTGGTTGAGCTATTAGCGTCGCAAAACGTTCTATTTTCGTAACGTTGGCCAGAATATAAATTTTGGATTACCATTCTCCCTTGCGGTACGACGTAGTTCTCGTATAAAGAAAACTTTACTAAATGGATTGTGCTGAATAGTAAATGGAACCACTGAATAGTGGTGGTTGATGCCAATCTACACTACACACTCTCCCACTAGACTGCTAAGTGCTTATCAAACCATTCGTAAAAATTACCTCACCTGATAGGGTTTTGCTTCGACTGCTTCAGCATTCAGCAGCTCCAGTTGAGCGTGATGCTGGTCCAGAGTGTTCAGCGCAAAGAACAGGTGGTCCTGGCTGTTGACTGCAAGAGGGAAAAATGCATCAGAATGAAGATAAATCAATTTGACGTTCGGGCATGCCAGGTATGACTCGGCCCCGATTCGATTCTTACGGTTCGTGCTCTGCAGTGAAAAAGTCACCACTCCATAGTCCCCGCCGTCCGTGTCCGTAGCGGAGAAATTCGGAATTGTCTCTCCTTGCACGTTCACCAGTGGTCGTCCATTCGCCAGAGACTCGAATCTGCAACGGGTTGGAAGCAAATCAATTGAAACAAGACCAATATGTCTGCCATTGTTACTTACTTCAGTCGAATCCTTTCTTCGTTGGTAGGATAGTTAATCACTGGTGCCATGTAGTTGACCGGATCTACTCGTATCGTGTAGGTCGCACTGCTACACAAGCTAGGACTGTTTTCCACTACCGTGTACTCATCACCCCGGTCGCAGGCCTACGAAATAATAGGAAAAATATAATTCAAATCCCGTCACAATCCCACGAGTTAAGGATGAGCAAAAACTGTTCACGTACCTCAATCCCAATCTCCCACCTGCCGTAGAAACCCTTCAGATTCCGTCCGACGGCGAGCCGAGCCACGTATTCGTCTGTCTGCTGCAGTGTGAACAGACTTTCGACAACTTCCTGGTTTGCAGCTGCCTCAACGGAATTGTCACCGGCTGCGTTTAGGTACGACGATAGTGTAGATAACGTTGATTAAAAGAGATTTAAATATCATTGCGTGAGATTTCAGCTGCATGGAAATGGAAGGACATTCCCGCACGGGGCGTTCATTTAATTTTGATTTACAAATGCATAAGACAGATGCAAGTGGGTAGGTATGTGCACTAGTATAGAAACTAGCTTTCATTTTTTGCTGACTTTACGTTTCCCTACACATATGCTGTCAGTTTTCCGAACAAGCAGGATACAAAAGAATTTGTACATCCTCAATGGTTGGATTTCACGAGCGAAAACGGTAAATCATTTAATTTTGATATTTCACGTTGATGGAAAGAAAAGGTGACGAGAAACGAACTGTTCGATTAGCTTTTTAGATGCAAAATTGATGTAATGATTACAGAAAACTTACAGTAAACAGTTTATATGATCACACTCAGTTGTTTGTAAGACTTTCAAAATTTCAGCCATTTAAACCAACTATTGAAAGATGGGATTTCACTTCTACGGGATTTTCCCAACTCCGCGAATCAGATTTAATTCGTAAGCCTGACAGCGGAATGGAAAAACAATGCAGGTGCAGTTTGAAAACCACAATCACGTAGATACGAGGAATTTAAGCTACAGTTTAGCAGGAAAGACAAGTTTAATACAGTTTTGATTTCAATTGTCGATTCAGTAGAGGTGCTTGTGGATGGGAGATGAAAACAATTCACAAATAAAAATTCCATCGTAATTAAACAGGGCAGAACATTTAGTTATATTGCAAAACTTGCACCTAATGATATCATTGCTCGAAAAATAGTTGCTTTTTGTTCTCTGGATATGTTAAAAACCAACGTTAAAACTAAATGGAACCAAATCAATTGACGATTGCGTGAAATTCTCCCACTATTTTGTATTATTGTCATATTTGAAGCCAACTGATATCGTGAAAAATAGTCTAGTAATCAATTACCTAATGGAATTATACTGCATCCAAAACTAATACAATTTAATATGAGTAAAACCGGCCCAATTAACCAAATTGCCAGATACAACAATAAATAATCAGGGCAGCATACGATACAGTCGAGCGCAAATAGTTGATCCAGTGAGCGGGCATCAAAACTCCTGGTTGGACCTGGAACGATCTTCAGCAAGAGTAGCCAACTCTTAGCCTTCGCTGACGACCTGGACATCATTACTAGAAACCTTGGGATGGCGCAGGCAAGCAACACCAGACTAAAAAAAAAACGGAGGCTAGGTGGATTGGGTTACAAATCAATACGTCGAAAACCATATATATGGTAGACGCTCCAGAGAAAACAAGTTTTCCCTCCCACCAGTGACTATTGACGGCAAAGAACTGGAAGCGGTTGATGAGTTCGTATATTTGCGATCTCTGGTCACCGCCGCAAATAATACGAGTAAAGATATTCAACGACGCATTTAAGCAGGAAGTCGAGCCTACTTTGCCCTCCACATGGCACTTCGATCACGGAGCATACGGCGCCGTACAAAGCTGATGATGTACCAACCCCTAATCAGACCGGTTGTTCTCTACGGACTTGAGACTGCCACTTTGCTTACGGATGACATACGTACACTAGCCGTATTTGAGCGAAACTTGTTGTGGACTGTTTTTGGCGGAGTACAAACGGAAAGCGGAGAGTGGCGTAGGTATATGAACCACGAGCTGCAGGCACTACTTGGCCATGTCGCGTCGCAAGAATGTGGACAACTGTGCAGTGAAATCCGTTCGCTTCAAGAGCTCCACCGGTACCCGGAATAGAGGGGCCCAAAGTGCTAGATGGCTTAACCGAGCTGAAGCCGACTTGCGTGTGTCGAGGCGCTCAACGAATTAGCGACGAGTAGCCCAGGACCGAGTACACTGGAAAGGAATTCTTGATATGGCAAGAACCACTCCGGCTCTACGCTGTTAGAAGTAAGTAAGTAGGGGGAAAGTTTCCGACCCGTACCGGACACCTATTGATTCTGACATATATAAAATCAACACTTAGCGTTACTGCAGTTTTTATTACCTGGAAAAGTAATTTGGAAAACTTTTTTCCAATAAAAATAGGTTACACGGACTTGCATCACTAATGAACCATTTTAGAAACTAAATGAGAGATCGTTAAAAATCACAACTTAAAATTTGTGTCTCCCAGTACCGGACACTTAATATAAATCAATTCAAATAGTTCTGAAAAGTACGTGTCAAAATGTTTAAAAACTCTTATTGTTTGCATACTTGTTGACTAAAGATGTTTGAGAAATTGCTTTGCATAAAAGTCAATGATGTTTTACACACTACATCGAAGCCCTTCTGTTTTCTTCAAAGAATTGATCAATAATTTGTTTTTTTTTTTCATATTTAAGATAACCGGTTCGGTTTAAGTGCTGTTTTCTTTCTTCGCAATCCCTTTTTTACAAAATCTTAATTTTATTCAAAAATTTGACTGGACCAAGCAAAGCATTTTGCTGTTCGGTATTGTGGGACGGCTCGGTGTCCGGTACTGGGTTACGGGAATCACTGAGTACAATGTATATTTTTAACGAATTCAATTACTTTATGGAAAAATTAGGTATGGAGCTTGGAAACTATTTAACGAAAGATATTTTATACATGAAAAACGAAATTTTATACGACCGAATAATACTGTAACGCTGATCCGAAAATTAGCCGAAGCATAACAATTCGATCGGCGGTAGATAAAAATAAATCTCACATATTTTTTTGAAACGATGATTCTACAATTGATGAAGGGACGGTAAGGGAAAGTAATGAAGAAGAATTTTTTTCCGGGAATGAAGGGGAAGGGTGGAAAGGAAGGGGGGGGGTAATAGGTAGCTATGCTTAACAAGTTGTCTAAAAATGCAGGTGTTGTGGGTTCAAATCCGGTTATAATCTCTGATTACAGCTTGGTTCGACCCATGCACCTTCCAGCATTGGACAAAAGATAGGAGTCACAGCGACAACTTGTTAAGCATAGCTACCTATTACCCCCCTCCCCTTCCTTTCCACCCTTCCCCTTCATTCCCGGAAAAAAATTCTTCTTCATTACTTTCCCTTACCGTCCCTTCATCAATTGTAGAGTCATCGTTTCAAAAAAATATTAATATATGTCTGACCTCATTTCAAGGTCATGACTAAAGTCACGAGTTTGGTCAATAAATCTCACATGTTAATTTTTTGTCCTTTTTATTGATTTTATCATATTAGCTACTAAGATGCACCATTCGAACTATAAAAATCAGAAATATCCGGTATTAGGAGCTGTCCGGCGCTGGGGGACTTCCCCCTAACAATAAATAATAATGTAATGATGTTGGGTATGGAATGGAGAAGGCAAGTGACGAGCGTCCAATAGAGCTCTAGCCATCTCAAGCCCCTACCTAGCGCCTCCACGTGGCCATACCTGGTAATGCTCTATTGAGTTGCCAATCTAGGAGGTGCGATGCTGGGTGGTTCCCGACTGCCTGATCTCAAAACCGCGATTTCGGGCAGACGGCGGAGCCATACGGCCTTGCTAATAGGTAAGCCTAATACCTATAAGTTATTTTAATTATTTTTTTCATTTTAGCTTACGAAGCATCTCCTGCTATACAGTAAAAACTTTGGCCAAAACGAGTTTTAATACTGCACTCCATGTGCCAGATGAAATAATTGAATTAATTATTAGAAGCACTTATGGAACCTACAAGGACGCATTCCATTATTCCATTCGAAAGACTGGTGGTGAGATTGTTCTATTTTTGCCAATATATATTATCATCTTAATATCATATTATTAATAGTATTATTATTGATATCATATATGTGGAAGGATGGATGATGGAGTGGATTGGCAACTTGAATCCTTAAGGTCTGAAGCAAATATGGCAGTTCTTAATTCTCACAAACAAATCATCGCGTGGATTGTAATTGGTACAGCGAAATTGATTAATCACATGGAAGGATCCTAATGCTGGAAGGCGACTCTTATAACTCTACAACAACAACAACAACAACAACAACAACAACAACAACAACAACAACAACAACAACAACAACAACAACAACAACAACAACAACAACAACAACAACAACAACAACAACAACAACAACAACAACAACAACAACAACAACAACAACAACAACAACAACAACAACAACAACAACAACAACAACAACAACAACAACAACAACAACAACAACAACAACAACAACAACAACAACAACAACAGCAACAACAACAACAACTACTACTACTACTACTACTACTACTACTACTACTACTACTACTACTACTACTACTACTACTACTACTACTACTACTACTACTACTACTACTACTACTACTACTACTACTACTACTACTACTACTACTACTACTACTACTACTACTACTACTACTACTACTACTACTACTACTACTACTACTACTACTACTACTACTACTACTACTACTACTACTACTACTACTACTACTACTACTACTACTACTACTACTACTACTACTACTACTACTACTACTACTACTACTACTACTACTACTACTACTACTACTATGTTAAAAATAAGGGAAAATGAGCTAAATGGGGCACTTCCCGATGGCAAACAGAAAAGGGGTTAGCACCTCGAGATTCTCCGGAAAATTTTACGTAAGATCACTATCAGCCGTATCCTAATTACGTCTTTGCAACGGATGGAAAAACGGGAAAAAAGTGGGAGGAACAAAACGGAAGAAAAAAGGAAAAACTTGACAAAAACGAAAAGACTGGACAGAACAAGAGGGAGAAATGAGGGAGAGGAGAAAATATCAACAATAATAAAAAATAAAGAAAACGAGAGCAAGCTGGACAGAATAGGAGAAAAAACGGGACAAAGAAGTAGGAAAAGAAAAAGAGAAAGCATGTGAGCAGGAAAATTAAGAAACGGGAGCAGAAATTGAGAAAAATGGGATTTTTTTTTCGATTTTCCGGAAAACGAAAGACAAATGGGATAACGAACGTGCCAGAAACAGAGAAAATATAAAACATAATAGGAAGGGCCTCACAGTTGGCTTCGAGGTATGACGCTGTCCTCATAAGCCAGTCGTCGTATGTGCAAATCTCTGGGAGAGGCTGTTGGAATCAATAGGATCGTAGCAACTGGCCCTGCAATTGCCCTGTATTCTAACAGCTGGCTGCGAAGTCTGTCGGACGAAACCAAAAAGAAGTTAACGAAAAAAACGGGCCTGAAAATGGTAGAAAAATGGTACAGAAAAGAGAAAAACAAGACGAAAATCGGGACTGAACCGAGGGAAAACGGGACAGGAAGACAAGAGAAAGAGTAAAAAGCGGGCAGAAAGGAGGAGAAATGAGGAGGGAAAAGGAAGGAAAACGAAACGAACAGAGGGAAGACATGACAGAAAAAGAATTGATAGAGAAGGTGGGAAAACGAGAAAGAAAAGTAGAGAAACGGAACAGAAAACTAGAGAAATGCCTAGCGAAAAATAGAATATCTAGAGAGAAATAAGAAAACCGATAAAGGAAATGAGGAAAACGAGAAAAAGAGATCAAACGGGATATAAAAGGAGAAAGATGGGTTATGGGAGAAATGGGACAGAGAAAGAAGAAAAGAAACACAGGATAAGCAAACAAAGAAAAGGAGAGAAATTGACGAAACGGAAGAGAAAGACCCGAGAGCAAAACGAATGCAAGGAGTCCAAAATAAAAAAAATTATGACAGAAAGGAAGAAAAATGGGACACCTAAAAGTGGAAAAACGGAACGGATACAGACGAAAAATGAAGAGAAATGAAAACTGGAGCCGAAAATAAGGGAAAGGAAGCAGGGAAGAGTAGAGACAGAAAATAAAATTACAAAAAAAATGAGTGATAAACAGCACTGAAAATAAGAAAAAAAATGCGGTAGAAAAAGAAGCAATCCGGAACAATGAAACAGCAAACACGGGCCAGAAAAAAAGAAAAACAAAAGAAATAAAGGAATAAATGGAAGGAATGAGACAAAAACAAGAGCAAAAAGCTAGACAACGGTCAAGAAAAGAAGATAAAAGGAAGGACAAGTAGAAAACAGCACTAGAAAAGAGCAAAAAGGAACATTAAGAAGGTAAAACGTAAGAGAGTAACGAAATATTTCAATACTAATTTCAATTAAAGTTTCGTGTCCATGTCCACCTTCAACTTTAATTCCAAATAATTTTTAAATTAATCTTCAAAGTCTATTCCGATTTTATATCTATTTCCAAGTTAAACTTCCAGTCCAAATTACTCCAAATTTTAGTCTTATTTCAAATCCAATTTCAAGTCCAAATTCCAGTTCAATATGAAATAAAGCTTCAAGCCAAAATTAGTCCAAATTCAAATTTTATTTTCCACCTCAATTTTCTAGTCCAGTTCCAAGCCAAATTTCTGGTCCGATTGCAACTTTGATTTTAAATTCAATCTGAAAGTCAAGGAGTTTTCAACGTAATCGGCCGGTATTTTTGTCATAAGTTATATAATTGATTCGCCATCCTACGATTACACGATTTGCCAGGTTAAAACATTATTCTGAAAGGTTCCGTTTATGTCTGGGCACTCTAACAGGTGGCAGTTCGTGGTAATTAAAGAATGATTGACCAAGCGGCGAGAAGACGACCTTCAAATTCTGTAAAGGAACAATGCTTCGCACTGCGAGTTTGGGGTTAAAATTGGATTACATTTGGATTGGATATGGATTGGATTAGGATTTAGACTGAATTGGAGATACTGTAGGTTTAGATTGAAAATCATGGGGTTCAAATTTGATGTAAAGATTCAAAGAAATTCAATTCATACAACTCACCTGCTGTGATGCCCGTCAGTCGGTAATTGATCTTCGCATTTGGAGTACTTCTATCGTCTCGATCGGTAGCAGTAAAACTATCAACTACTGGCTCGGTTTCTAGTGCGTCCTCTTTGAGTCGCAAATCCGCGAGATCTGGCAGCACCGGGTTGTTGTCATTGATATCCAGCAGAATCAGCGTAAAGAGCGCGTCCGCCGTATTGCGCCGTCCCGAGCTATTCGGATTGTCGTGAGCTTTAACGCTAATGGTAAACCTATCTATTCCACTGTCCCGATCCAGTAATCGATTGTTTTGTTTCACCACTATTGCCCCCTTTTGTAGGGCACCTCGATTCGCCGGAACAGATTCCACTATTCGGTTCACCTCGAAGTAATTCTGCAGATTTTCGGAACTTGTCTTGTAATCAATTTCGAATGCAACCGTATGGTACGGTTCGTCCCGGTCCAGATCATTTACTTGCATGAGCAAAATCTCCGTTCCGGAGGTTGATTTTTCCAAAATTTCCACCTGCTCTGGAATGGTTTCGAACGAAGGGATCTTATTGTTCGTATCTGTGATGGCAATCTCAATTGATCCTTTTGTTTCAAAAAGACCATCAGTGAGAGTAATGTCCAGCGGAATGAAAAAGGTAATTGGGACATCGCAGTCAATTTTTTTCTTCGTAGCATTTACTAACAACATTCCCGTTGGGTCTATCATTATCCAGCCTTCGTGTTCTACCTGCTGTGGACTGTTGACTATAGTTAGTGTAAATTCCGGAGTAACCAATGCAACTACTTACGTTAACATATAACTGATCTGATTGAATTTTGGACCATCCCTGTCTCTAGCGGTTATGCTCCCAACAATCGTTCCCGTTTCGGCTTCTTCCAGAACAGATCGCTCGATCTGCAGTGTGTTTCCAACAAACTCCGGAGCATTATCGTTCACATCTTCTATCTGAATAACTACGACGGTTTCCGCATCTCCCGGTGGAATCACCTGGTTCGAGTCTACCAGTGTCACCGTTAGAAATAGCGTTTCGTACTCTTCATAATCCAACTTTTTGTTGATGGCGTTCTGGTCAAGGTTTGGATTCACCCGTATTTTTCCAACGATCCGGTTTCGATTAGAATTATCAACTTCAAAAACCAGGCAACTAGAGGGAGTACAGTGAAAGTAAGAATGTTTTGAGAAATACAACGACCTACCCTTCAAAGACGTCCGGTGAAATCTGTAAGCCTCCTTTGACTCCATAACTTTTCTGCCAATCTATCGAAAACCGGAGTTCAGCTGTGGAATCCGGATCAGTTCCGATGATTTCAGCATCTATCTCGTCGACCATAATCACCGTGTTAGGTTGTGAGTTCTCTGCGATGTGCATTCTTCCTCGCGGCTAAAAAGTGCACCAATTACGAAAGCTTTAGCCGATTTAAAGTAGGTAAGCAGAATCAGCAGATTACTTACCAGTGTAATCAAGGGAGGTTTATTGTTAACATCAAGCACGGTGATTACCAGCTGCGCAAATACCTGGTGGAGCGGTTCGTTTTTGCTCGTTTGAAGAGTATCTTGAGCTTCCAACTGAACGATCACTTCGGGAGATACATCCCAGTCGAAAATGGCATTTCGGGCGGTACTGATTTCGAAGCTAAACGTGGGCACTGAAGATGGTTCGCTCGAATCATCCTCCAACCGTGTAATCACAAGATCATTACTAATACGGCTGAGAATACGTAGTGACACGTTATCGTCTATGTCACGATCGGTGACGTGAACTTGCACCAATGGATAGTTCTCGCCGATGGTTTCATTTATTTCGATCTGATAGGTATTCTGATCAAACGCTGGAACTTCATCGTTCCAATTCTCCAGTGTAATGTTAAGAACTTGTTGTTCTGTATGAGAGCTGTTTGCCAGCTCCCTAGCCGTTACTATCAATTGAAAGAACTGGCGCTCCGGAAGCTCGTAGTCTAGCTGGACAGTATTAACGATGGTAAGTGTGAAAGATGCTAGCTGATAACCACTGGTCGGAACAATACTGAACGAAGCAGCTCCTGGTAGATCTTTGTCAGAGACTATCTCGTGTAACTTTACCTCGTACGTTCCATTATCTCCCTGTCAATTATTGAATTAATCAATGATCCAACGAACCAACGCTATAGTGGAAGCAATAACTCACCAGGTCTGGATCATTGATATTAAACGTTTCCAGTGGAAGATTCATCAATGTATTTTCCCAGAAGATCAGGTTCGTCGGAGTAACCTCAAACTTCGGATAATGATCGTTATCATCGTCCAAGATAATAGCAGCCTCAATGGTGGTAATATACGATTCATTATGGCATTTAAAGGCGGATATCTACGGAAAGAATCACGCATAATTCGTCTACTGGTTTACTATTTAGACACGATTACAAACCGTAAACTTGTAGAATTCATTCTGCAATTCGTCTCGATCGATTTTATCCACGTTCAGAATTCCAGTTTCGCGCCCGATATGGAAATATCTGCTATCTGAAATGATTTGCATTCAAGTTATACGACTTCAAGCACTCGATTCAGCTACTCACAATCTTCTTCCTCCACTGTTATTCCGTAACACACCGTGGCGTTGAGTCCGGTGTCGCCGTCGATGGCGACTACCCTCGTTTCGAACTCTCGCTTTTCCATAATGCGCTGTGTCGTAAACGGTTTGGTGAAAATGGGTGGACGGCTTTCGACATTTTGAACCTGTATGACCAGGTTCAGCGTGAAGTTGTGCGTTCTGTCCAAATCGTACACCGTGACGGGAAAGCTGTACACCGCCCGCTGAGTATAGTCCAAAGATTTTAGAACTCTGTGCAACAGTATTGACGAAAGAGATTATTAAATTCACTTCAAGTATAAATTAGCTTACCTTAGTTTAAATTGTTTTCTAGTGCGATCTCTACTATTGGGATCGGTAGTATCCTCAAACTCGAAAAGCTCAGCCTCGTCACCAGGAATAACGAACTCCAACTCATTCGTGTACTGTCCTTCGATTCCTTTCTCATCGAAGCCGTCCGCGTGGTATACCGTATAACTGCAGTTGGAAAGAAAGTCTGCGCGACCTTCCTCTATTACGCAATCGTTATCACTGGACATAACAGGAGCGTTATCCAGTATGTTGACTAATCTAAAAGGCATTTCGATAGTTTTTGTGTTATCACCGTCAAGAGCTAGTGTGAGCTGGTATATGTGATGCTGATTTTGCTCGTAATCAATCTGATTGTGGATGACGATAAACAAATCGCCTGCTTCATCAGATATCTGTGCTCCCAAACCTGCAGATTGGCTTCCTATATTTATACTTTCGCCGAGGTAATTCAGTTTAATCATCTTAAAGGGAACTGCCATTCCCTCCCATATCGTGATCCACAAGGAGTTAAAGTTCGAATCGTATTCGTCGATTTTTATTTTTTCCTCATCCATTGAAACGAGAGGGGGCGTTCCCCAATTCCCCGGAAGACCCTGGCCGAAGATAACTGGAACTAGTAACAGCAGGATCAGGAAACACTGGAAATAGCGGAAAATGATGGTTAAGAATTCTTTGAACTATCAATCTAAAAATATCCTAGATTAAAGATCGACGTCTCAAAGAGATGATTAAAAATAAGAATAACAGAAACGAGAAACAATATGAGCACGTCACTGCAGAAAAGGCGCTTTTGTTGTTATTCGCTGATTCGAGAAAAAAAGCACGATTGATTAATTGAGAATCTTAGTGGCAAACCTACGACCAATTATTCCTGTTCTATTAGCGACATTACCATCCGGCGTCCCTGGCAGAGATACGACTCTTCATATGCTTCTGTACTTTCATCTACTATGCTACTACTAGAATGTTCGAGGTTGACTCTTTCTAAAATAACCGAACTGGCACTGGAGGTGCGGTGCGAAAAAAAGTTTCACAGAGAATTTATTTGATATGATTGCTTTATTTACTCCTTTAACAAACAGGGAATAATATATCAAACGAGTTCAAAACCTAATTTTCCAGTGTGCCCTGAAACAGACCTATTCACAAATGTAAAATTGCAATGATTGACGAGTACATTCGTTCTTTCTCACGCAATCGGTATCGCTCTCGTTCGTACAATACGCCAATCAATCGACATTTTTCGACGTATGACTAATGTTCCACACCAATCGGAACAATGTAATCAGCGAGTAACATCAATTGGCGTTATTGATTTAGACCAATAAGGCACTGATTGGCAAAAGACGAAGCGGACGAAACCTGGTCAGCTGAAAGTAGCAGCAGCAATGTTTATCAATCTTAAATAGTAGGTACTTCTGATTTTCATTAACAGCCAATATGGAGGCTAGTGATTGCTAATAGTCTGCAACTTGCATTCTATACTATCTTATCGGTTTGCAACAACAACGGAATTCAGTGAAGCGACTTTGATACTTTTTCCTTTATTCCTTCGTTGTTCGATTTCTACGTTCGTGTGTAATCTGCCCTTTACGCCTGCAACATTTACTTTTTTTTTGAATCTCTACAGGTTTGGTAATTTAGTGTTTGCATCCTTCAGTTGTAAAAGTAACGGGACTTTAGTATTTTTTTACGCAGTTTTATAACACGAAATTCGAAATTTATTTTTATGAAAATCTCTTTTTACGTGATATATTTTTAACAATTTCACAAAAACAATTCATCTTATCGATTCAATGCCAATAACATCATCTGTTTTTACACCATAAGTAATCAAAAATAATGCTTAAAGATTAAACTTTTCAGTGAACATAAACTTTTATTAACCCTAAACCAACAATGATAGAAATTGATCGATCAAACTTTCATTCTTACGCAGAGCCGGCGCTAGCCAATTTGCCGCTCCAAGCAAATCCTCAAAATGGCGCCCTCAGAATTTAGTCCTAAAAATAAGGTAGATTTATTCGGATAGATATTGCATTAACGACGTCAAAATGGCAAAATTGTTTATTTGATGCTTTCTATCCGCATTTAAAATTAATTTTTGCGTCCCATCTAACCAATTTTTCCTTTTATTCCAAGCTAATCGCTTCTAACCATAAAACAAATATTAAAAGTATCGCAAGTATCGGTTGAAGCATACAACATGTAAATGTTAATGTCTAGTACATCTAACAATTGAAAAAAATGTTTCAATAAAATTACATAGCAGCAGTATCTAAAACAGAGTTAAAGCTTCCACTTTAAATTTCTGAGCAGAATGTTTGTCATTTGCATTATATGAAAAAAGTTTCTTCTTGAAGCAGGACCGTATTCAATCCTCGAAAATAAGCAACACATCAAAGTTACAATTAACCATCATTTCTCTTGCATAATTGTCGGATTCTTGAAACCCATTATCAGAATGATAAACCTTCAAAAATAAAAAAGTTCAGCTCAAAATTCATGTTGCTTCAGAAACTTTGTCCTCATACCTTGCTGCTTCACCAAAAGATAAATCTATTGATTGAGATTCGAAAATCTGCCCTGAAAAATTTCTAAATAATTTAATAGCGTCAAACGACCTTCCCACCCCGCTTATCTGAGTGTTTTAATTGTTAAGTTTTGTTACAAATAGGTTTCATCAAAATAATCAAGGCTGTAGTTTAGTAGCATTGCAACTCGGATTTTTTGGTCGGAGTGCAAACGAAAAGCGGAGAATGGTGTAGGCATATGAACCATGAACTTAAAGAGATCCGCATAGTAGATCTGACGAAAGCCGGAGAATACGGTGGGCCGGTTACGTCGCAAGGATAACTGTGCAGTAAAATCTGTTGTCTTCAAGACCTCCATCAGCATTAGGAATACAGGAACCCAACGTCCTAGATGGCTCGACCAAGTCAAAGTCAATTTGCTTATATCGAAACGGTCAACGAATTAGCGACAAGTAGCCCAGGACAGCGGAAAGTAGCTCTATATACAACATGAGCAATCCCGGCTCTATGCTGCTAAGGAAGAAGGAGGAGAGTTTTATATTACACGCTATGTCCAAAGGTAGTTATTATTTAACTTTCATGCACCTCAGATTTCTCTTCACAGGATGTTAGTATCGGTCAAAACAATTAATTTAATGAAGGTCTTAAAATATTCTATCTTGGGTTTTTGACAAAATTCAATTTTAAAGGTTATATAGGGGTCATCTCCTTTCAAGTGATCATATCCGTTGTAATCGACCACCTCCAATTTCATGCAAATCTGGTATAATTGCTCATTCCGACCCCACATTCAATTACCCAAAGTTTTGTACAGATTGATCAATCCCCCTTGCAGTGACATGCAGTGAAAAATGAGTTTTTTTGAAAATCTGAGAAAACTGGAGCAGCGTCACTGCTAGGGGGATTGATCAATCCATACAAAACTTTGGAAAATTGAATGTGGGGTCAGAATGAGCAATTACCCCAAATTTGGCTGAAATCGGAGGTGGTCGATTACAACGGATATGATCACTTGTGAGGGGATGACCCCTAAATAATCTTGACAATTGAATTTTGTCAAAACCCCAAGATAGAATATTTTAAGACCTTCGTTAAATTAATTGTCTTGACCAATACTAACATCCTGTGAAGCGAAATCTGAGGTGCATGTAAGTTAAATAATAAGTACCTTCGGACATAGCGTGTATTACTTACTAGCTGACCCGACAAACTTCGTATTGCCACAAATTAAAATGTGTTGTACATAAATCGTGAATCTGTCACAATCTCGAGTTTAGCAAGTTTCTGAAGAGCTCAACCTAAGATATCTCATTTGGGCAGTTACGTCACTATGAGAGCATGGGTAGTTTAATTTACAAATTTTCAATTTTTCTTCAAAGTAAAGTAGAAAACAATCCCACCGTTACTTAGCCAGATAAAATAAAGCGGATAACACTTAAATAATCGCCGTGATTGTATAACAGTCTTTGGTGGTCTTGTTATTGTCTGTTATGTTTTATGGAAGAGTATAAAATTTCTCGAGTTCGATTAGTGTTTGAGTTACGCAAAAATTTATGTTTTATTTGTATAAGAGTCCTTATTCCCCTACCACAGGGGTGAGGGGTCTCATCTCAAACCATCATAAAAGAAATCCTGCCTACAAATTCCTCCACACGCCAAATCTGGTTCCATTTGCTTGATTAGTTCTAGAGTTATGAGGAAATTTGTATTTCATTTGTATGGGAACCCCCCCCCCCTCTCCTAAAAAGGGAAGGGGTCCTAATTCATCATATAAAAAATTCTTGCCTCCAAGAACCTTCACATGCCAAATTTGGTTCCATTTGCTTGATTAGTTCTCGAGTTGTGAGGAAATTTGTATTTCATTTGTATGCGAGCCCCCCCCCCCTCCTAAAGAGGGGAGGGGCTTAATGCACCATAAAAAAATTCCTATCTCCAAAAATATCCACATGCCAAGTTTTGCTCCATTTGCCTGATTAGTTCTCGAGTTGTGCAAAAATTTTTGTTTCATTTATAAGAACCATCATAAGAACCTTCCTCGGCTCCAAAAACCCCTACATGCAAATTTTCACGACGATCGGTTCAGTAGTTTTCGATTCTATAAGGAACATACCAACAGACAGACAGACAGAAATCTATTTTAATGGATTACCTACGAATGGCCGAAACACAAATGGCCGAATCACGAATGGCCGAAACACAAATGGCCGAAATAACAAATGGCATAATATATCTAATGGCCGAATCACAAAAGGCCGAAACACGAATGGCCGAATGTCATATTTGGCTGAAAATATTCACGGCCTTCAACTTGCACAAACATTGGGAACATGCTGTCCTTACTCGCTACCGCTCGTTCGGACTTAACTAAGGGATAATGCTTACTAGTCAGTAAACCTAGGAAAATACATACACCTAAATAGAAGTGGTTTCTGCAGGGGGGCTGCCCCCCGCAGTGGCCGGCGCTTCCGACGGCGGTTCACCGGCGAACACTCGCGGAATCATCTAGGAAACATTTGCCACTGACACGGTTAATAGGTATTGCACGTTATAATGATCGTAAATCATTTGCGCTTAGGGGAAGAAAGAACTTTCAATCGTCTATACTCTATAGTAAATAGTTGTGTTCCTAATTGTGTTTTTGTTTGATTAAAGTTATTTGTTAACTGCTAACTGCTTGCCAATTCAAATTTTTTATTGGATAGTTTATTTAGGCATTCCGAAATAATTCGGCCTTTCGTGATTCGGTCATTCGTGATTCGGTCTTTCGCGATTCGGCCTTCTGTGACTGTTTTTGAAATTCGGCCACTTGGATTTCGACCATTCGTGATTCGGCCATTTGTGTTTCGGCCATTCGGTACCAGCCGGTCCTTATCAGGTAAATGATGAAATGAATGTAAATTTTTGCTTTTCATGGTAAATGAGTTTCAGTATACTGCTTAACCGCGGCCACGATAGCTACATCCCGCTGATGAGTCTGCCATCTTAGGTGTAACTTTCGGGATATAGCGTTTCATATTCAGCCGCTCACTCCGAGACAGGTGCTGTTCGAGCCGCCCTTCAACTGAGAAACAGGCGGTTCAGGTTTGCACCTCCCAGCTTATCTGCATGAAACATGCTATGTTATAGCCATCGGTCAATCGTAAGCAGGGCCGGCGCTTCCCTTAAGCAAAGCAAGCAGCTGCTTGGAGCGCCACTTTGAGGGGGTGCCATTTCGGCTACATTAAAAAAACCGATTTAATCCACCTAGTGGTGAAAGGAACCTTTGTTATACGGTCTTACTTACTATTTGAGATAGAAATCGACACATCTTCGTAACATAATTCATCTATTGGTTATCGTTACGTAGTGCGTTGGTTTACATAAAATTTTTGAAAATTGAATAAGTTTACAAAATTTGAACAAAATAGAAACATTTTAAAATTTTGATAGATCCTTTTTTCGTGAAATTGCTGAGTAAGGATAAGTAAGTTGTTATTAATCTGAGTAAGTGCAAATAAAAGTAAGTTGTAAGAGGAAATCTTATTCTTTAACATATACATTGTCTAGTAAACGTCTAGTTTATAGGTTTTTGAACTATGCATAGTTTCCTGTAATGCCATTCTATTTGAATCACATCAATAGAGTTTTCTTGAATAATTTTCATCAATTTTTATTAACCTTCGGCTACTCACGCCGTTGTATTTTATACAACACGTGTAGGTTTTTCAACGCCATATTGTTATAAAGTTACAAATCGTTGTTTAACAAACGTATATTCTTCAACAAACTTATTGTGAGCAAAATATCATAATTATTTAATCAATTAATAATTTAAATTGTTGGGAAATGTATGCAGCAAAACTATCAGCAAATGTAAAATGTTTAAAATGTATTCGTCTGCTGGTAGTCAAGTAATTCGGAGTCAAAATTAGGGTATTCTGTATAATCAAAATTCTACAGTTCCTAAACAAGCAAACATACAGGTATACTATTTTCAGCAAAGTTGTGTATTTTTACTATTTGTACAATTTTGTAGTACATGAAAAAGTCATACAACAATTACAAAAAGAGCAAAAATAGAAAAACTGATTTTACAAATTCATATACAATAAATAAGATATTTCTATCTTCGCTGCAGAAATAGAAGGTTACTGTCTTTAGCAAAATATCTTGAAATAATATGCTCTATAACTTTGCAGAACACATCAATCTTCCAAAGGTTCGATAAACCTAAAACCAAGTTTTCCTAGTCAAAACTCTAATGCACACGTTTTCTTCGGTTTGGGGCTATTTTGCGCGCGAGTAACTGTGTTACAAAAGTTGGCGCGAATGTTCGAGGGTTAATATCTTTTTACCGGTAAAACCAATTCTTATGAAATTTTGCATATATATTCGTAGTGTCAAAAGCTCTCGTTTGATATTAAAATAATTGAAATTAGGTAAATTATCTTGGTTAAAATCATTATAAATTATTGTTAATTTTGGTGTGGTGTATACGGTTGCTCATAACTTTCAAATTAAACGTCCAATCAAAAAACCATTCAATAGTGATCTATTAGCATATATTATCTTTCAAATGAGACTAATAGCGCATAAATCGGTTTAGCCATCTCCAAGAAACAGGCGATAATTATTACCTTGTCAAAACAGGTTTTTTAAGCATAACTTTTAAACTACTTGTTTGTTTTCGATTAAAAATTTCTGAATAATTTAGTTTCAATACGGGCTTTCATTTGATACTAAGATCGTTGAAATCGGTCGAGTAGTTCCGGAGAAACCCGTGTCACGTATTTTTCACATTTTTGCTCATAACTTTTAAACGGAACGTCGTATCACGAAACAACTCAATAGTGATCTACTAGACAATAATACCTTTCAAACAAAAGTAATAGCGAACGATTCGGTTCAGCCATCTCTGAGAAACAGGCGATAGAAAAAATCATTACATACATACACACACACACACACACACACACACACACACACACACACACACACACACACACACACACACACACACACACACACACACACACACACACACACACACACACACACACACACACACACACACACACACACACACACACACACACACACACACACACACACACACACACACACACACACACACACACACACACACACACACACACACACACACACACACACACACACACACACACACACACACACACACACACACACACACACACACACACACACACACACACACACACACACACACACACACACACACACACACACACACACACACACACACACACACACACACACACACACACACACACACACACACACACACACACACACACACACACACACACACACACACACACACACACACACACACACACACACACACACACACACACACACACACACACACACACACACACACACACACACACACACACACACACACACACACACACACAGACATTGCTCAAATCGTCGAACCCTATCGATTGGTATATGTGACTTGGCCCTCCGGGCCTCGGATCAATTTCGTGTTTTTCGACCAATTTTTAAACCTTTGTTATAGTATAACAAAGGTAAAAACAAGCAATAAATAAATCATTACCTACCTATAAAAATGGGCTGGTACCGAATGGCCGATACACAAATTGCCGAATCACGAATGGCCGAAATCCAACTAGTCGAATTTCAGCAAGAGTCATAGAAGGCCGAATCACGAAAGGCCGAATCTCGAAAGGGCGAATCACGAATGACCGAATCACGAAAGGCCCAGTTTTCCAAAACGCTTAAATAACGACCGCTGGCCGCAAGTGTATGCCGGTGACCCAACGGTGGAGGCGACGGCCCCTGCAGAAGCCACTTCTATTTAGGTGCAAGCATTTTTCTAGGTTTATTGACTAGTAGGAATCATTAGTTAAGTCCTAACGAACGGCAGCAAGTAAGGACAGCACGTACCCAACGTTTGTGCAGGTTGAAGGCCGTGCATATTTTCGGCTGACTATGAAATTCGGCCATTCGTGTTTCTGCCTTTTGTGATTCGGCCATTCGTGATTCGGTCATTAGATATATCATGCCGTTTATTATTTCGACTATTTGTGCTCTGGCAATTCGTGATTCGACCATTTGTGTTTCGGCCAGTCGTAGGTAATCCGAATAACGCTTAAAAGACTGGACATCACCGTTACCGCTCCTAATTCTGCGCAGCTCCTAATTCTGCCCATTTTTCTTTATATAAGTATTTTTTAACATTGTGCATAACTATGATCATTCGTTATTTTTTTTATAAATGTCTGTTGAATATTACGCCATCATTCACAAACGGGCCATAATATTTGAGAGCGAAATAATTTAACGTGAAACTGAAAGTATTTTATATGACAGAAAACATCGTCGTTAGCACCAACGCTAAGATTGTCTTTCTAGAAAATTATCAAATTTATGATCGAAATTCTTTGCAATTATCAAATTGCCCAGCATAATTAGAAAGAATAATTAGTTTTAGTCATGTTTTAGACAAAAAGAGTGATTGCACGCATTGCATCCCTTAGAACAATGCGATGCAATAATGCGCAGATTTAGGCACAGATTTTTTATTCATGTTCCTAATTCTGCGCAGTCCTACGAAGAAATCGCGAAAGAATACGCAAACTCACCCAAATATCTGAGGTATAGAGGCATGAAAATTCAAGTAGAATCTTTAACTTGCATTGATTGGAATCCTGTGCTGTGTCTCGGGATCCGAATCTACGAGCATTCATGAAACCATATCCTCTATATTTTTTAATGCCCAACCTCATGGGGCTGTCAGAGAGTGGGGAAGTGGTTTCTATATAAAAACACACTTGTTAGTATTAGTCTAAAGTGAATGTTCAGTATGCAGAAAACCCGAATCAATTCGCCCTTTACGTTATCGAGAATAAAATATTTAAAATGAGGCAATCAAAATGAAAACAATATTCCTTTGCCACCCTGACAGCACAAAAAGGCTTTGGATTTAATTATGGTAATAGCTAGTGCCGGATTTTTTGGTGTGCTTTTAGCGTATAAAGCATGGATGTAGCCAGAAATTTTTCTTATGGGGGTTTTTTTCCAAAAAAAAATCTAGCATAGCCTAGCCTTAAGGAGTTTATTCAGGAAATAGAGAATTATTTTCAATCAAAAGCATGACAAAAGGCTCAAGAGGCTCAAAGAGACGAGCATGCGCTTTTCGCGGACGGTAATCGTTGACTTTGACGAACCAGAAGTTGAAGATGAGTTTGTGTATTTGGGACCACTGGTGGCCGCGGATAACACATATAAGAAGATCTTGCGGCGCATTTAAGCGGGAAATCGAGTCTACTTTGCCCTTCGCAAAACGTTACCATCCGCTAGCAAACGATATCCACCGTACGATGCTGACAAAGTACACAGCCCTTATTAGACCGGTAGTTTTTATGGATTTGACGATGCTCACGGAGCATATGTCGGCCCTTGCGAAAGATATTTGACGAAGCAAAAACTGGAAGCGAAGAGCGGCGGAGGTACACTGGAATATATTTTTATGTCCATTCATTCTACGTGATTTCCTTTTGCGTCAACATTTTTACATCCGAAATTTGAATTAACGTCTCGTTTTACGTCTAAAATTTGAATTAACGTCCTCCCTTTTTCGACCGATTTTTTTACGTCCCCCAATAGTGGACGTAAAACGAGACTTGAGTGTATATGAATCACGAGTAGCAGACACTACTTGGGGAGATTGCCACATCTGGTGAAAGTCGATAAGCTACGGTTAGCCAGATAGTCATAAGGCAGACGGTTCTATTTAACAACCCTACGGACACTCAGATCAGAGGGGCCCAACTTGCGAGATGGCTCAGCTTGGTCTTGCAATTTGCGCCTGCTAAGACAGCTGGAAAATAGGTGCCGAGTAACCCAAGATTGAGTTGAATGCAGCCGACTAGTTGAAACAGCACGAGCCACCCCAGATCTATGCTACTGACGACGACAACGAGAAGCGTATAACTAGTCCCGTAAATTTTCCTGTGCTCTAAGTAGTTGGTTACAAAAATTTCCAGATTCAAAGTGTAGAACAAATTTTCTTCTGGGGGGGGGGGAGTTTGAACCCCGTCGCTATGCTCATGGTATAAAGACATAAACAGAATGGCAGGAATATTTATTCTCACTTTTTTGGGTGCGCAGAATTAGGAACAAACATGCGCAAAATTAGGATCATGGGCAAGAAATTGCGCAGAATTAGGCACCGTAGATAAGTTTACAAAACGAAAAATATACTCAATTATTGGTCGACTTATAATTCCCATATCTTTTACCATATATTAAGACCGTAGCACTACACGTATGATACGTTCGCAGAATATGATACGTTCACGGTACAGTACCGCCCCGCTAATCCGACAAATTTATAGCCGGATTAGCGAATTTTTGACTCGATAATCCGACAGTCAAACTGACGTCAGCGTGAGTTTGAAATGTGGTTTTGTTTACATCCATACGTAAACAACTCCGGAAATTTTTGAAAATATTTGTCGTAAGTACGTAATAACTATGTTTTATACTCAGTAATGCTCAATTTCGTCAACAAAATACTTGGAAATTCTTAGTTAGTGTCGAAATAATTGCAAGCACATCAGTCTATTGAGAATAGCAATGAAAATATTTTGGCCATAGCAAACGTGAACGTAGTTAGAAGCAGCACTATGTACCATTTCCATTTAGTTAGAAAGAGGGCCATTCTGACGCCAAACGAAGGTAATGTTCGATTGAAAGAAGTCAAGTTCAATAATTTTTAATTCGGAATTTTCCGGATTAGCGAGATCCGGACTATTGAGTCGTCGGATTATTGGGTGTCGGATTAGCGGGGGGATACTGTACTTCTATTTTCTCCAAAAAAAAAAAATATAAAAAATCTAAAATTGTATATTTTTGTTATCTTGATTTTAAGTTCTTTTTTATCAAAAAAATTTTTTAGTGTATTATATTTATGTTTAGAAATCAATTTCTAACGACTCTTCCCTAGACATAATTTTTGAACAATCGAAGGTTTATGAGATACAATTTTTCAAACGTAATACCAATGAAAATAAATACAGATTTTTTTAAAAATGAGTCTTGAATCACAATGGTGTCAAAATCTGTGGAAGATGCACGTTTCGTCCTCTCAAATATGTAGGTAAACTTTCGTCTAAATTAGAAAGGTTCGAATTTTGTCGTTATTAAATACCTATTTCACATGGAACTGCTGTTGTGTTGAAACAGATATTTTTGGCAAATTCGAACCAGAAATATGCATTTTCTTGCCAAAAATATCCATTTCATTGCAGGAAAAACACCACGCATCTTCGCTATATTCTTGCAACTTCTTGTTTTTTTTATTATAACTCTCAATATTAACAATAAAGCTTCGGTATGTTTAATATGTTATGGAAAATAAAAAAGACAGGGAAACTATAGCATGATGCAATTATATCTTCTATATAAAAATGGATTTCTGTCTGTCTGCCTGTCTGTCTGTCTGTCTGTCGGGATGCTCCTTATAGAATCAAACACTACTACTGAACCAATCGGCGTGAAAATTTGCATGTAGAAGTTTTTCGGGCCAGGAAAGGTTTTAGTGATGGTTAGAGACCCCACCCTCCCACTAAGAGGGGGGCTCCCACACAAATGAAACACAAATTTCTGCATAACACGAGAACTAATCAAGCAAATGGAACCAAATTTGGCATGTGAAGGTTTTCGAGGCCAAGAATATTTTCTATGGTGAATTAGGACCCCTACTTTAAGAGGGGGGACTCCTATACAAACGAAATACAAGTTTCCACATAACTGGAGAACTAATCAAACAAATGGAACTAAATTTAGCATGTAGGTGTTTTTGGAGGCAAATTTTTTTTCTAAGATGAATTAGGACCCCTTACCTTTTTAGTAGTGGGGGGCTCCCATACAAACGAAATATAAGTTTCCTCATAACTCTAGAACTATTCAAGCAAATGGAATCAAATTTAGCATGTGGGTGTTTTTGTAGGCAAGAATATTTTCTATGGTGAATTAGGACCCCTCCGCACTTCAGGATGGCGGCTCCTATACAAATGAAATTCAAATTTCTCATAACTCGAGAATTAATCAATCAAATGGAACCAAATTTGACATGTAAGTGGTTTTGGAGGCAAGATTTTTTTCTATGGTGAATTGAGACCCCTCTCCTCTTTAGAAAGCGAGGTATGACCCATCTCCCCTTTAAGAGGGTGGGCTTCCATACAAATGAAATGCCATTTTCTTCTTATCTCATGAACTAATCAAGCAAATGGAACCAAATTTGGCATGTGGGGCTTTTAGGGGGCAGGATTTTTTTCTATGATGAATTAAGACCCCTCCCCTGTTTAGGAAGGGGGGCTCCCATACAAATGAAATTCAAATTTCCTTATAACTTGAGAACTAATCAAGCAAATGGAACAAAATTTGGCATGTGGAAGATTTTGGAGTCTTGAATTTATTTTATGATAGTTAGAGACCTCTCAGCCCTGTGGTAGGGGGATATGGACTCTCATACAAATAAAACAGAAATTTTTGCGAAACTCAGAAACTAATCGAACTCGAGAAATTCGAGACTCTTCCATAAAACATTAGTCAATAACAAGACCACAAAAACTATCTATAGTAACACTAGATCATTCAGGATGAGACGGCCGCGAGTGTTGCTGGTGACCCGCCGTCGGAAACGCCGCCCACTGGGGGGAGGCAACTCCCCGCAGAAATCACTACTGTCTAGGTTTATTTGTTTTCCTAGGTCTCCCTGGGTTTCCTGGAACGAGCGACAGCGAGTAAGGGGAGGATCGCGAAATGGTACTTTCCACAAAAAAAGTTTTCCGTGAAATATTCGATATTCGGTGAAATGTTGTACAACCATGGCGAATATTACTATCCGCTTTCTGGCTATGTAATGAGGGGACAAGGGAGTTATTTTCTACTTTACTGAGGAAAAATTGCAAATTTGTATATTAAATTACCCATTCCAGGTAACTAATAAGCATTAACATAAGCAGCAAATCAGCGTATCTGGCATTTTATACTGCACGTTGTTGTATGTTAGCTTTTTGACTGCATAGGTGTTGTAAATTGGCATCTAAAATTGTATTCAAATTCTTCGTGTCGGTAATTAGCTGTAAATTAGCATTGTCAGCACTATAAGAAGGTTATCAGTAAAGTAGCTCTATATTTTGCCAAAATAGCATTTAAGTAGCATTTAAGGCGACTTAAATACTTATTGGCCTATATTTTAATAGCATTGGTGATGCTTATTGGTTACCTGGGATGCTTTCATAGTTACGTAACTGCCAAAATGAATCATCTAAGGTTGAACTCCTCAGAAACTTGCAAAACTCGAGATTGTGACAAAGATCATCCGAGATTCGTGATTTATGTACAACACAGGTTAATTTGTGCCAATACGAAGTTTGTCGGGTTAGCTAGTAGCTCAATAAAAAGAGTATGTTCTTTCAAAGATACTTTCAATTTCCACCCGTACTCTCTTTATTTTGGTTTATTTAAGTTTTGCTTTTCGTCATTCGAGCGCGGAAATTAATCCCAACCGGCAACAAACAACGTTCCTGTCCCACTTCGTCAGTAAACAAAACTGTCGAGAACCGCACAAAATACTCGCAATAAACAACTTACCATTTTTTGCCATTGTCCATTCATGTTCGCTCATTCGTGATGAGAGGGGGGGCGAACGCAATTGCTAGTTCCTCGTTATTCCTAGTCAATTTTCCACCCAACGAATCGCTGTGCTGCTGCGTTACGATGCACACTGCAATTGTTTGCCACTGCTTGTGGGGTGTACGAGCACTATTCCAACGATTTTCAGCTCCAATGACGGAAATCTTAGGTGCCTTATTATTCTTCGCCGGCACTGTTATCTCTGTTTGCACTCTATTGAACAAAAATGATGATGGCAGCTACTGATTACCGTTGTTATTTGCTTTATTCTATTTTTTTCAGACCAGCACTTTTTTCTGCTTTCTATTAGCGTTTCAAACTGGGACCTGCACTTATTTTGATAAATCAAAAAGTAAAAACTTGAAAATCTTGATACACTATGGTCAAGTACTGCTTAATAATGGCAAATCGAACCATTTTTTTGGCAAACTTGACTCTGCAATGATTATCTATTTTTAAGTAGCTCAGTCCGACTGTTTCTTTCTTTTCAAGTGGATTGATAGCTACGATTGGCAGTAAACTAGAAGCAAACCAACACGTCGAGGGTGGCTCAGCTGTTCACATATTTTCTTCTAACTTCGAATAACACAAACGTTTTCCCCATTTCCTTTCCTTTCTAATCGGGGATCTGTGTCAAAAAAAACTAATTGAATTTATTCAGAGAACCATCGTACTAATTGAGTCATTTCTGCTAATTGAAAATTGTGATTGTTTTCAGTAAACAGTCTGTATAACGAACATTTTTAACTGTTCTCGGATAAAATCTTTAATAAAAAAAGTTGCAATGTAAAAGTTTTATAAAAATCTGAAAGAGTCATCGAATGTTCTGAACAGGCTGGTTGGCCTCCGCCACGTCTTAAATATGGTAAATTGCAGTTGTTGACTTCGCATTATTTTAAAATGCGTAATTGGGAACGATTGAATAGGTAATAGCTGCGTCAGTGCTGGCGATTGCAAGATGATTAAACTCAAGCTGTTACATCGCTCACTAGAAAAAGATTTCGAGTACCTACAGGTACAGCTCGAGTGTTCCATTGTTTGCTTTATCAGATCTAATTGTCGAAGAACTTTTACTATGACTCACGACCATGGGCGTAGCAAGAGTAGAGCTATTTTTAAACCATGATTTTCCTGTTGTAAAAATTATCTTCTTTCGTGCTTGAAAAGAAGAGCATAGAACTTTCAAACCAAACAGTGCTCCGGCTTCAGCTACCCATTTCCCCTGATGGTTTTTCTCCTATCAAAGAAAGCTACTAAAACAGATAGTGTGCAGCAAAAAAACGCATTTAAATATCAAATCACATCCATTGCAGCGAATAGCAGGTGCGACCGTGTAATTTACGGCATGCTCATTCAAACACTTCACTAACGACAGGTCTTCCTGATCTTAATGTTCACGTTCAACATTTCCGCGTCGTTGGTCGATGATTGTTCACAGCGCACAAAGATGCCACCGGATTTTCCTAGCTCTGCCGGTCTTCCGGTTATCCGGACTGTACCATTTCACCTGCTCGCACTTTCGCACATTCCACTTGGTCGAATTCCATTTTCCACCAGGCAGACCGACACGAAACTGTCTGCGCATATCTACAATGTATGAGGGCTTACTCTGGATCAAGGTAGACCGCAATTCACACGAGCCGAACGAATCGATCCGAATTTAATGCTTTATTGACGGGAACTGACGGTTGAACAGCCGTACCTGCTTATCGATGGCCACAAAGTGCGGACTTGTTATCATTCGCACCGGTTTGAGCTGATAGTGTGGACGCTTGTTCCGTTCATAATTGCCAATCGATTGCCGGCGATAGCAAATCAAATCGATTGCCCACTTTCCACATGCTCGCTCTAGCAGGGAGACTGAAAAATAGAAATCACTATCTCTAAATGTTACTGGCGCAGTTTGTCCTCTGGCCGGCTTTCTGGATATCGGTGGATGCTGGGCTGCTGGGTTGTAATTCGATTGAATGCTAAATGCAATTGTCACTGGACGTGGACTCTGGCATTTCCATCAACCTTTCACTGACGCTTTGCATGCGGATGGCCAAGAACACCACCTACAATATCGATGTCAGCTATTGCGTTGTTTCATCACATCCAAGCTCTAGATATGGGGCGGGACATGATTCGATAACGTATCACGATGGTATTTCCTGCTAATTGAATTGAGGAAATGACGAAAGTGAAAAAATGGCTAGTGAAACATTTTCTGGATTGAACGTAGATATAGGTCGACTGCTTAAAAAATTGTAGGTTAATATGGATCGAATCTAACGAACCTTAATGTATGGAATAATTTGATTTGAAAATATTTTCGATCGTTGCTTGGCACCACAAGCGTTCGAACTTTTGAATATTACCAGAAAGTTTATACTTTAGCATTTTTTGAGAAAGTAACGGACAAAATATTGTTATTATTTTGGCAACCGTATACCAGACACGTCAAAGCCGTCCTCCTCAGCTGGATATCAGGCAGCTTGATGACCCACAATCTGCATAGAACTACGCGCGATGAGGCACTGCCTTCTTCCGAGGAGTTAGATGCTTCAAACCTCGAAGACGGGTTGGGTTAGAATTGTTAGGAAAGATTATCGGAGCATAGCCACTAGGGAGAACCTGGTCCAATATCGACCAGCTAGGAATCAGTTGACCTCGATCCTGAGGAGTAAAAAGCGATAAAAGGAGGGCAGGGCGAGAAATCGGGTTGTTGAAGACCAAAAAAGCCGCTGGCAAGGACCGCCTACCGGCAGAGCTTTATGAACATTTCCGATAAACGCTGGCAACGGTTCTATACTGCCTAATTTCCAAGATTTTGGAGGAGAAGAAGCTACCAAAAGATTGGATGGGAGGAGTGGTTTGTCGCATCTACAAAAAGGGTGATCGTCTCGATTGCTGCAACTATCGCGGCATAACGCTGGTAAACGCCATCTACAAGGTATTCTCCCAGATCCTGTTACGCTGGCTGTCACGAATAGCAGCGGCTTTCGTGGGGAATTAACACTCGCGCTACTACGAACCAGTGACCAGATTTTTACCATCCGACCATCTTTATTGATTTCCAAGCAGCATACGATACAGTCGAACAATATCAGCTATGGTAGATAATGCACGAATACGAAATAGGATTTCCCGGATGAACTGGCGTGACTCATCAGAGCTCATTGGATCGATTGATATGTTTCGTGTGGCTTTTCGGGGACAATCTTGACTACGGACAGTAACCATTGACGGCGACGAGCTGGAAGTAATAGATGAGTTCGTGTAATTGGGATCGCTGGTAACCGCAATCAACAACACTACTAAGTCTAGAGAAGTAACGAGCGTTGAAGAAAAAATAACGATCAGTTATTCCGAGAATCGTAAACTTGCGAGCAAAGAAACAAGCCCAAGTAACCATTCCAAGTTTTATTACGTTCGTAAAGTGTTTTCATGACCAATTTCATAAAACCGCTAGTAAAACTATGAGCTCCACCAGAACTTTCTGATGACCGCTATAAAACTGCTTTCCGACCAAGTGGCCCACTCCTCAGAATGTTTTCATACCCGCTATCCAGCTTTTTACGAGCCATAATGGCGGACGTGTTCGTAATATTTGAACGGCGTTTTTGACAATTCCCTAATACATCGCACGTTTTCTTTCCGCGCGTTCACGGTATAAGAAGATAAGATAAGATAAGGTATAAGATAAGAATCAGGTTATAAACTCAAGTAGTCGTATCACGCTCTGCTGAAAGCAGCGATAAAACCGGTTAAGCTTTCGCAGCTTGGCAGCCATCGCCATAATTTAAAATAGCTTTTCGCTTTTCGTTTTTCTGGCAAAAGCTAAATAAGTTGTCAACTCCGTGAACAGAAAAGTTTAAATTTTACTGACAGATCATTCTGAACGATTTGGTTTATCCACCTTTTCGCGCGCTTAATGGAAACTTTTGGAAAATATTTAAATGCTTTTGGCAACTTTGCTAACGTAAGCTTAACAGTTTTACAAGGGGGAAAATGTCAACTTGACGTGAGCAGAGTTGCCAAAAGCATGTTATTTTTTCCGAAAGTTGTGACAACTAGCCGTGAAGCCCTATAAATGTGTATCTTTATAGGGCTTTAACAAGCCGCCATTAGGCACGCGAAAAGGTCGATAGCGACCAGAATAAAATATCCCATAGAATATTTATTAAATTTTAAGTAATTTCCTTGGTTTGCAGCATGTGCGCATTTAATTTCGTCGTGCATATTGATATGATAGGTCGATATAATCAGCGCGCCACTGAAATTTTGCAATTTTCGAAAACTGGTTGTTTTAACTTTTAACAAATTGAAAATATTCAGTAAGTCAATCTCAATATCTAGCAAAATCATTTTAGTTGCTTCCTCTGACAGGAAAACCGATCAATAAAACACTTTGTTTTGATGAACTGTTGTTTGCGAGCTAAAACAAAATACTAGAATATGGCAATATGGCTTCGCATAAAAAAATGATTTTGGTGTTGAACTTTGGTATTCTTCATAATAGCAGCAAAAAAACGGTTCGGTTAGGGTGTTACCGTTTCAATAGCTCTATAAAACTAACAGATTTATTGCGGTTTGACAAGTAACCGCGAAAAGATCAATTTTGATTGGTGCGCCATTTTGTATTGCCACGCCACACTTATGGTAAGTTTATAAGAGACGTGGTGCAGCCAACAAGTTTTAAGGTGGTAATATAAGCAACCACAATAAATTTGCTTTATTAGCAGTTTTATTACGGTTTTCTAGCTAGCTATAAGTATCCTCTTGGTATTGCGCAATACCACAATAAAGCTAGAAGTAATGATTAATACCGCAATAAAACCTTTATAAAATTCATGGCTTCGCTGTCATGCTGCTAAATGCACAGTCCTGCTTCGGGCGAAAAAGGGCTGCGTGTATAACTACAGCAAGAAGTGTCGCGTCGCGTCGCATGTTGCTTGCACTCTGGCGGTACCCAAACACTTACATGCTACTTTCTACAGATACTAGCGAACCTGGCGGTAGCGAGTCACTTTTTTCCACGAAAACACACGAACGTGTACGAATGCACAGGAAAGCATGTGAAAGCTGCTATGCGATTGGCAGCGAGCGTTCTGCTTATATTACTGTTATTCGCTTCTATGCGAAAACCTTCCCAAAGAAAAATAAAAACAAAAAAAGTATAAGGGTCCATGCCTAGTGGCACGGGCGCAGGCTTGAAGTAGGACTACGAATGTAGAGCAATTCGTCTCCCAATCGTAACACCGGACAGAGCATTTCCCACCAATTTAAGCCGTTCTGCTTCCGCGACCAAAATTTGGGTTTTCTAGCTTATTTAATATTCTATTATAGCAGCTTATTGTCAATTGCAAGTAAAATTGTACCATCCAAAGTGCGATATCGCTCATAAAAGTGCTATTTTGCATTAAATCGTTTCGGTATCTTCGGCGCACTTTTTCGTTATCTTCCAAGCAATAAGTGCGCCGAAGAAACCGAAACGATTTAAGCTAAAATAGCACTTTTATGAGCGATTGCACACTTATTGATTGGACAATTTTCCTTGCAATTGACAATAATAGATCGATGTTTCGAATCCAACACGGTCGGCGTAATTTACACTCCACACCAAACAATAACCGGCTGCTGCCGAGTTTTACCACCTTTGCCGTGTCCAGAAAGGGAGATAAAATCGTAACTCTCATTATTATTTGTAACTCAAACAACGCGAAAATGATGCATGATTCGCAAAATCAATTCAACTGCTTCATATACTTAATCAGTAGTTCTTAAAAGAACTGATTGTTTTCTACCAGCTGTTAATAATACAAATCGAAGAAATTTACTGCTTGGCAGCAGCTTTTTTCGGACCGCATTCTCCGTTAGAACTTGTTTTGGCTTTGGAGTTTTCGATGCCTTTGCTATGGTCTTCATTGACTTAGTAATCTTGCTTCTCGCTAGCAAGTTTGGAAGGCGAACGAACCGGAAGCGCCAGTTCTTTGTTTGGACCAGCTTTCTCTTGTTGAAAACTAACTTCAAAGCTTTTTTCACGAATGTGTCCAACTTTGAAACGTCACAATTGTAGCTGGCGGCGATATACTTCTAGACGGCTTGCAACGAAGATCCGTTGACTCTTCGGTTTATTGGCGTCTCGCTTAGTGAATTTGGATGTCTTCGTTGCCTTATTCCGGGGAAGTAGCAACAGCTGAAGCTCAACGATTTTCGAGCGGATTCTATAGAGCGTAAATTAAATACAATCAAACTTTGATCCCTTTGATTCAAAGGGAATTTAATCCATAGCTCTTCTCCTATATATTTCTGTCATCCGTGTTAGGGAAGCATTGGCGTGGGAAGGCAAAAATTTTTAGCAAAAATAAAATTAAAGCAACGTCATGAGTTAGAAGACCGCGAGTCACCACATATTTAACGTTTTATAGATCAAATCAGAAGAAATTCTTCATGATTTAAAGAATCAGCGACATTTGGAAATTTAATTAAAGAAATTTAGTATACAGAAAATTTTCATCTCTTCATAAACAAATTTGTTCGTCCTAAAAAGGACGGGTTGTGGTTGAAAATCCGGCCAGCAGAATAGCTTGAATGTTTGAAACAACACTTCCCAGGGCAATGGTGACAATGGTTACCGGACAGAGCATTTTCCATTGATTCAAGCTCTTCCGCTCCCCGCAACTATTTGGTTCTAATATAGCTGATAATAGATCGATGCTCCGGCAACCAACGCGTTCAGCGCACTCTACACCAAACAATGATCCGCTGCTGCTGCTGCCGCTGCGCTGCGTTTTACTAGTTTGTCCTTGCCGAGTCCAGTGAGGGAGATACAATCGCAACTCTCTGCTGTCTGTTCGGCACCGTACCGATGCCAATGCGAAAATGATGCCGTTCGCCGGCTTACTTCTGATTATATACCAGAGCAAACGGCAGCAAGTTGTAACAAAGACGGATCAACGTAGGGTAGAGAATCATAGACACGAAAGAAAGGCGGTACAACGTACAACGAAACCGTACATTGTTTGAACAAAACCGGTGTCCGGTGCTTCCTTAATGAAGAGCTACCAGTTTCTGCAGAGCAACCTAATATGAAGCATCGTCTTCATGCCACCGAAAACCAGTGGAAAGGCCGCAAAGCGCGATAGGAAAAAGAAGAAGAAGCCACGCCACTAGGAGAGCAACGCTATTTTCTTTCATTTAATGCCGACAGGGATGGCACGGCAACGGGCATGGCAGACGTGCACTCACAGTTGTGTGTGGTTGTGCCGGGTGAGTTTGCCAAGCGCGCCGTCTTGGAAGGTACCAAAGTATGCCTATAGTAAATGTGTCTTGTCAGGCTTCTGTAACTATACAATTAGCCCTTTTTAGGGCCTAATATATAAATGAAGATGCAATTCGATTTTCTCACTAAACGCTTTGCCTCGAATTACGAAGTGGCGCAGTTTTCTTTTCAAAGAATTTTGCCAGGTAATGTGGCTTTTCCGTTTCATGCTTTCCAGAAAGAATCACGAAATGGCATAATTTTGCATATGTAGGTAGGTAAATGATCAGTTGTATTCAATAAGTATGTTATAGTACAGGACAATTATTCAATAACTTTTTCTGCTCATTAACGAGCGCTTTTATTGAAACTGTTGGAAATTGGTGTGGAACTTTTATATTTAATAATTTGGCTAAACTATAATGGTCTTTTCGACTCCATAATGGATCTGTTGTGGGAAAGTTGCTGGAAAGAAGGCAACTTATTAAAACAAAATGAAACTGTGAATGCTTGCATCTGTTTGTTCATTTGTTACAATAACCTGATGCTTTTAACATGAGTTCGCAATATTTGTCGTAATGCCGTTTAAACATCTAATTACTGTACGTGTTAAAGCTTGGATAAATAAACTGCCAACTTGTCATGTGCATTTTTAAATGAGGAATATCATTCATGAGAAAAATCAATTCAACTGCTTCATATACTTATTCATTAGTTCTTAAAAGAACTGATTGTTTTCAACCAGATATTAATAATACAAATCGAAGAAATTTACTGCTTGGCAGCAGCTTTTTTCAGACCGCATTCTCCTTGGAACGACTTTTTTTGGCTTTGGATCGTTATTCTCGGTACCGATGCCCATGCGAAAATGATGTGGTTCCTCGGATTACCGTTGGTTATATATCAGAGCAAACGGCAGCAATTTGTAACAAAGGCTGATCCACGTAGAAAAGGGAATGGCAGAGAAGAAAATAAGGCGTGACTTTGTACGTTGTTTGAAGCTTTCAGTTTCTGTAGATCAAGCATCGTCTTCATGTCATGGCACCGACAACCAGTGGAAAGGGCGCAAAAAGCGATAGGAAGAAGAAGAAGCCACGCCGCTAGGAGAGCTACGCTATTTTCTTTCGTTTGTTGGCTCAGTCAAGTATAATATCAAGTTATAGTGAGTGTGGCTGGCTGCCGGGTGAGTTTGCCATGCGCGCAGCGTTGCCAACCTTCCAGATTTGTCTGGATTTTCCAGACTTTTTGATGCCTAATCAGACAAAAAAAGACGTTTTTCAAGCGTTGTCTTCCATTAGACCAAATGGCAGCCAGATTTTTCCAGACGTTTTTATTCTCGTTTTCCAAATTTTCTTAAAAACCGGTTGGTAACGCTGCATGCGCGCGCCGTCTCGGAACGTACCGAAACAGTCACCAAAGTACAAATACTCATAGTAAATGTATCTGGTCAGGTTTCTGTAACTATCCAACAATTAGCCCTTCTTAGGGCCAAATATATACATGAAGATGCAATTCGATTTTCTCACTAAACGCTTCGCCTCGAATTACGAAATGGCGCAGTTTGCTTTTCAGAAGATTTTGCCATGTAATACAGTTTAAACATGACTGGCGGCTCGTACGCGCATAGTTGATAAACTTCCAATTTGTCATGTTCATTTTAAATTGAGGAAAAATGTGAGAAAAATCAATTTAACTGCTTCGTCTACTTACTCAGCAGTTCTTAAAAGAACTGATTGTTTTCTACCAGATACTAGTAATGCAAATCAAGGAAATTTACATCTGGGCAGCAGCTTTTTTCGGGCCACCTTCTCCGCTGGAACGACTTCTTTTGGCGGCTTTCGGTGCCTTTGCTGTGGATTCCATTGGCTTAGTAGATTTTTGTTCGGGGGCAGCCGCATATTTACTCCAGTAGTACAGCTTTAATCGGAGCCGCCTTTACAGCAGTTAGCAAATTTAATTTGTTATCGTCCGTTTTATCAACCTTGAACGAATCAGAAGCGCCTGCTCTCTTTGTTTGGACCAGCTTTTCGACCTTTTCGACAGCTACCTAATTTCAAAACCATTTTCACGAATGTGACCAAGCTTGAAACGTCACAATTGTGGCTGGCGGCGATTTACTTGAAGACGGCTTGCAGTGAAGATCCGTTGATTATTCAGGGCATTGATAGCAGCGAAAACCATATCGTTCGCTGGCGGACGAGTCGATGGCTTCTTCGGTTTGTTGGCGTCTCGCTCAGTGAATTTGGATGTCTTCGATGCCTTATTCCGGAGAAACAGCAAGCAGCAACAGCTAAAGCCTAACAATTTTCGAACGGATTCTATTACAAGGCGTAAACTAAATACAATCAAAGGAAGCTTAAACCATAGCTCATCTCGTATATATTTCTGTCATCTGTGCTTGGGAAGCATTGACGTGGGGAGGGAAAAAAATGAAAATATCGAATTAATGAATGTTCGTCTAATATTTTCTAAATTATTACATGTCTGTTAGGGAAACATGTAATAAACTATGTAGAAATGAATTTTTTGAAAAATTTCCAATCGATTGATACCAATATCTCTAGAATCTATTGAGGGATGACTGAGTTATAAGCGTGTAAACCATAACCACTTTTCGTTACATGTTCCCTTTTCGTTTTTCTGAAGTGCACCCCAATATAGAAATCAAAGAAGTAGTCCTACTTCAAAAGACTCTGTTACCAGTTTTGATCGCCGAGTCGTTCGGACTTTCACCTCTATTCTGTGGTGATACGACTACTTGAGCTTATGACCTGATTCTTATACCGGTCATGAAAACCTTCTGAAGAGTGAGCCACCTATTAAGAAGGCAGTTTTATAGCGTGCATCAGAAAGTTCTGCTGGAGCCAGGGCCCGACAACGTCACGTTCAATTGCATAGCGTCACTCAACAATGAGGCAGTGAAGCTTCGGTTTCAACAGAACCACGACCGTCTCAGCTTTAAACTGGCTTCAGTCAGCGTCAGCGAAACTGGGTTCACTTCGTTATGACTATCGGTTTCTACTTTTCATTTGTACTTTTCTATCAAATATTCAGAAGATGGCCAGCAACTCTGAATGCAAATGAATTGAATTTGAGTAACATTTCCTACAATGCAACGCATATTAAAGTAAACCTTGTAAATGTCGACAAATCGTGCCTGACTTTCTGTCGTCGTCAATTGAAACAGCCACCAACTTCAACTGACGTTTGCTTGAAACGTTCTGTTCAACATGTGAAGCAAGCAGGGATACCAGACTTGCAGATTTGTCTGCAAATTCCAGATTTTTGGAACGGTCTTGCAGATCATTATAAATTTGCAAATTTTGCAGTTTTTCTGACTTTTATTGTTTTGGTGCAGATTTTTGTTCGAAGCTCTTTAAACTTTCACAGACTTCCTAAAAAAGTGTGCAGATTTTCGCAGATTATTTTTAAACCAGAAAATTCGAGTAGCCGGAAAACTGCTCGATTTTTTCGGTTTTCGAGCAGCTGCAGACATTTTTTTAGAAAATATGGCATCTCTGGAAGCAAGTCACTTTATGTATGAAGCGAAGGTAAGAGAAAGTCAGTTTCACTTATTTGTTTCGACGATGTTGGACCCTGGCTGTAGCACATAGTTTTATTAGCGGTTTTATAAAATTGGTCATGAAAACCGATGTACGAACGTAATAAAACTTGGAATTGGGTATTTTAGCGGTATTTAAATTCTCGCATATTATGATAACATATGATGTCACTGTAAAGTCACATGAAAACTTTTTCAAATTTGACGAGTGAAAGTAATAAAAAAAGCATTTTTTTCATTCAAATTTTTTTTTGGATAAGACGACCATAAACCATTTTTCTTCTCAGCTCGCCTTAGACAACACAGTGGATAGATAAACTATGGTCATCAGCCGATACAGGTTTCATATGGGAGCTGTCAAAAAGTCGGTCAAAATGAAAAGCTCTATCAGAAAGATAGAAGAGAGGAAGAGAACTTCTGACATCATTTCAATCTATCGGCTTGGTTGATATCTGTCAAACAGCAAATCATTCTATTTTTGATTTTTATTAATTTTTTCATCAAGTATTCACTTAATTGAAATAAAAAAAAGAACTGTTAGATTCAGAAAACGACGGGCTATCAAATGAGGTTAAAAATGCAAGCTTTTTTGGGAAAATTAAAATATCCAATTGTTACTTGGGTGGTTATAGTTTGCACGATTATAACTCAGTCATCCCTCAATAGATTCTAGAGATATTGGTATCAATCGATTAGAAATTTTTCTAAGAATCCATCACAATACAGTAGATTACACGTTTCGCTAAGAAACTTTTAAATAATTGAAAAATGTTAGTCATTGTTTAACTAAAAATCCACGCTCTGCAATTGGTCAGAATAAGTAGTGCTGATTTGCCGTAGCGATAATGATGTTTCCATACCACAAGCAGTAACAATTCCAAGTTTTATTACGTTTGTACAGTGGTTTTCATGACCAATTTCATAAAACCGCTAATAAAACTATAATAATAAATATATGTAGGACGATGGTTTTTAAAGGATTTTCTTCTGTGTCCTGTCAGTTCGTCAGTGCTATGAGCTCCACCAGAACTTTCTTATGACGGCTATAAAACTGCTTTCTAACCAAGTGGTCCACTCTTCAGAATGTTTTCATAACCGCTATAAGAATCAGGTTATAAGCTCAAGTAGTCGTATCACGCTCTGCTGAAAGCAGCAATAAAGCCGATTAAGCTTTCGCTACTTGACAGCCCCATCGCCATAATTTAAAAAGCTTTTCGCTTTTCTGGCAAAAGCGAAATAAGTTCGCAAGCTTTGTCAACAGAAAAGTTTAAGATTTACTGACAGATCATTCTGAACGATTTGGGACCAGAATAAAATATCCCATAGAATATTTATTAAATTTTAAGCAATTTCGTTGGTTTGCAGCACGTGCGCAATTAATTTTATCGTGCATATCATGGGCGGAGCGACGGGGAGGGGGGGGGGAGGTATTTGGGGGTTCAAAGGTAATGGGGATTCCAGAGGTAATGATTAATACCGCAATAAAACCTATATAAAATTCAAGTAAAACCAAGTGGCTTTAGAATTATTACTTGGTCGGTTGTATACAACCCTACTTAAATGTACACTCATTCTAGTGTTCACACTTGCATTTAATGGTTTTCGTTTCATTTTTCCTTTATTTTTATACAAAAAAGTGGCAGAGGCCCTTCGTCCCAACAGGTCGAAGATTCATTACGACTTTCACACATATACTAATTTGATATCTGTGCATGGGAAGTACGCCATAAAGAGTGATAAAGTCCTCTCGTCCTTACCAAATTTCTTAGCACCACGATAAACCTAGTCTAACTTGATGTCTTGAAAGTGAACCATTATAAAAAAAATGAGCGACTAACCCTATCTTTCGGCCGATTGTATCCATATACTGAAAGAATTTATTCTAAACTGATGCCATATAAAAAAGGGGTTGTCGGAATATTCACACATGTGACGTAGTGCAACAATTTTCAAAGTGAGGAAGTATTCCCGATTGTGTGATCCGAAAATAAGGTTTGGGAGTTTAATATGTTGCTTTAATTGATGATATTTTAACTGTCATAATTTTAACTCACTATTCGTATGTTGACTGAAAGTGAAGAAACCATTATTAAAAAGACTGGCATCTCTCATATGTTTCCAAATAAACGTCATGCGTCACCATTCACCATCAGTCGCGCTTTTTTAGCGAAGCTTCTAAATTTTGTATGAGTGTTAGTAAGCTCTCCAAAATTCTGCTTATCGAATTGAATCTGCATTCGTAGTCCTACATGAACCCTTGTTCGTGCCCCAAGGCACAGACCTTGGTACTATTTTGTCAATAGCAAACACGTTTTAAAAAACCTATTTAAAAAAATTTTTTTTCACCCGGATAATCGAGTTCGACCTGTAAATGGATTTTCCCATATAAATTTACATAAATTTCGAGCAAATTTGCGCATATCGGATCGCTCATGCCATCAAAACAGACAAGTGCTGGAAAGAACCATTATTTTTGCTAATTCCAAGCATGTTTATGGCGCTACTTTTGTACTGTTTCTTTGATCTCAACTCGTTTTCTTAACTCTCTAGCGGAAAACATCGTAAAAACGATGCCATCAAACCGATGACTACTTTTTCATGAAAGCATTCAAAAGAAGCTCCCGTCTTGATTTTCATGCAAAAACAATTATCAAAAGGAGCGCCAACTAAGAAAAAGGCAAATTTCTCTTTCTAATTTTTCATATCTAATGCAACAGACTAGACACTAAGTACAAATCGATTTCTTGTGCACTCATAAAATGTTCATATGGAGTGTTGTGTGAAAGCTTGTGGCGGGGCATTGTCTGTCTCGTGCACTCTTTAACAAATTGCTATTGTGCTTCGCAAATAGAACAAATTTATCCTGGTGAAGCACCGTCGTTTCGCGCCAATAGCGAATAAAATCTAATTATATCCTTTACTCGCTGGAAAAAAGTGCAATAGCTCGTCATTGACCTACCTGATGCACCCTTGATGAAAGCTAGTAAAGGAAAACTTTTCATTTTTTGTTTCTTCCGTAATTTCGCCTTTCACAGCTTCTAATTAACGTGTCAGATAAGTTAGCACTATCACGTTACCAAGTCTCTTTATTTTCTTTATCGATGAAAGCGGTAATTGCCTAGCAATTATCATGTATTTACTAGACTAATCTCAAGATTTTAGTCTTGACCTTGGAATGAGGTCATACACATATTTAATATTTTTTTGAAACGATGGTTCTACAATTGATGAAGGGACGGTAGGGGAAAGAAATGAAAATTTTATTTTTTTTGGTGAAGGAGGGGGAAGAGCGGAAAAGGGAAGGGGGGGGGGGGGTATTGGTAGCTATGCTTGACAAGTAGTCATTTTGACTCCTACCTTTTGTCCAATGCTTCCAGCATTACAAAAGGTAGGAGTCAAAATGACTACTTGTCAAGCATAGCTACCAATACCCCCCCCCCCTTCCCTTTTCCGCTCTTCCCCCTCCTTCACCAAAAAAAATAAAATTTTCATTTCTTTCCCCTACCGTCCCTTCATCAATTGTAGAACCATCGTTTCAAAAAAATATTAAATATGTATTTACTGTTTTTTTTCCCTATATGGACTCATCACTGCGACCAGTAACGTTTGATCTATTGTGATATTGCCCGGGTGTTTGCGGTATAACCCGCACTGCATTTATTTTTGCTATTGCGGAGTTTCCATCTATTTTGAGTACCACGCGAAAATTATTAGCGTGATTATTTTTTGCGTTTACCACACATGTTTGCAATTCAGCAATTTGAACCATCAGTTTGTTGTTATTACCTCCCCCACTGCACCCCTCCTTGCTTGACAAGCATAGTTCCAGTGTATTTAGTAAGTACAGGTTAATTATTATTGAAAAACGGTTTTGCTATAATTAAAAATAAAATTGCTGCAAGGTACAATATAATCGCAATTAATTGAGCGATATGCTTATTGAATTTTTTATGCGTGCTTGTGTGTAATTGGGTATCCTTCCTTCAATGCTTTACTCTACTTTACCCACCCTCGTTCCACATGACAGCGCGCAGTCCCCAATTATAGTCATCCCTGGCGTGGCAAACCAGTGCATTTTTACTATTAGGGTCTCATTTTTACACTGTCAATAGACCATATCGGGATAATATTGAACTCAGCATGAAGGAAGGGTGTTGAGGGGCCTGAGAATAAACCCATGCTAAAGTCACTTTGACATCGAATGGCCCGATTCTACTCAGATTCGAACCTATGACCATTCACTTGTCAAAGCAGACTCGGTAACCTTGCGGCTACAGAGTCCCCTAGATTTACTGTTACCTTTGCATTAAAATTCGCCCGAAATGGCATAAACTAATTATAATTATACTTATAATTATTATTATGACATAATTATAATAATATGACAGCTAGGAAGCAACTTGAAACACTAGCACATAATTTAACATCAAAGTTATTCCCAAGTAATAGTATCAGCGTAACGAGACCAAACGAACTGAATTTACTCAGTGCTGTTTTGGCTTATTAAAACAGATCACGATGCCGTGGATGGTCATAAATTATCTCGTTCGTGGAGACCGGCAAACAAGTTTAACATTCCGCTCAGGACTAAGTGGAAGCGGAAAATGTTTCTTCTGAGCAGGAAATTTGAATATCCACTCTGTCGGTAGATTGCTGAGTCACGTGTCATGCCCGATACGCATTTTACCGTATTTTATACAGCTTAAACGTTCTTATCTACCACTATCGGAATTCGGCGAACAATATATATCGTCCGTGGGATCTACATGCCGTATTCTGAAGAGTGTTATATTATATATTGTTTTTGTGATTTCAAATCGAACGTTTTTACCATTTCGGATTTTTTTTTTAATTTCTTGCAGCTAAGTTATGACACGTATCCAGTATAAGGAATGACAGACCCCTGGCAACGCAAGGTTTGTACCGTCTATCATTCGAATTATTCAACACTATCCGGGGAGCTTCCTAGAAAAGCACATTCGCAACGGGGCTTCACTTCGGTTGAGCTGGAAGCAATAAAGTAGAAGCAAATTCGTTTAATTAAATTCAATTTAAAATAGCAATCACAGAACCAATAGCGACCTGCAGAGCGATCGCAACAAAGTGATATCACAGAGAATAGACATCCAAGCAAAAGCAATCCCCACCTGGATGAAACCTTAGTTTATTAAAGGAACTAGATATACCAGTCCTTATATACAATTATACCATTCATTTAGTTCAGTTAGGAAACTAAAATTGAGGTGACGCTATTATATTGGGCGATTTTAATTTAAAATTTTAGATTTCTGTTCTCTGTGGAGATACTATGGAGATGAAATGGATAAAAAGTAGTATGTGGTTGGTATTTACCTTTTTACGACAGTAAAATCAATCATTACTATTGAAAAAAAGGACAAAAATAGATTCGTTTGTTTGATTTGTTTGTTAAAATCGTTGAGAAATTTTTATTGTGAATTCTATCCTAATCAGTTCAATTACTGCTACAGTTTGCATTTTTGCTGACGCTCTAGCTTCCTTTCCTAGTTGCTTTTCGTCAATGTTCCTCCTCAGTTACTGCAACGGTTTTTTCAACGTCCGTGGGATGGTAGTGGCAATCAGACTCACAACTAGAAGAAGTTAGAGATAAGTATTAAATGATCGTGGTTTCACAATATTATAAAAACACCGAGAAACAGGCTATAACAAATTTCTGGATTTCTGCATTCAGGATTCTGGAATAAATTTTTCTGACATATTTGGATAAAATTTCAAATTAAAATATCCTAATATACTAGCGTCACCACCACAACGGTTTCCCAACTAATTTGACTTACATTTTATCCTAGCAGTGGAGACCTTTACTTAGATATCTGTTCTCTGTGGTACAACTATTTTCGACGTTCATGTCTATTTAGGAGACAATCGCAACATTTGTGTTTGTTATTTGTTATTTCGGCACCAACTTTCCAAAAGGGCCAGTCTGCAAAATGTAAACAAACCAAGTGAGGGTTATTTTCTGCTGGACGCTAGTCCAGCTAGGGAAAGAAACCCTCACTCGGTTTGTTTACATTTTGCAGATTGGCCCTTTTGAAAAGTTGGTGCTGATTTATTTATAAAAATTATTCGACACAGTATTGTCTTGATGAACACTAACTTATAATTGTTGTAAACAATTCAAAAGTTACAAATTATTACAAATACTTTTACACAAAACTACACTTAAACAGCACACAGCACAGCTATCGTCTCTGCAGGAGTCGTCCTTTAAAAGTATCTATGGAGATGTCAAAATCGAACAGCTGACCGTAGCTTACTTTCCGAGCTTCAAGATGAGGGAAGTTCCAAGTAAGACGGGCCCATTCCGGAGTGTATAGATTCAGCTGTTTCAGGATATGCAGACAGTCAAAATGCCCGAGCGGGTGCTTTGCAACAAACACATCTTGAGCCGTCGTATGCCTCTTTTCGAGGGTTTCGAATCCTAGCAATAGACACCGTGTGTCATATGGAGGCAAGTCCTGCGGGTTGCTCCAGGATAGCACCCGAAGAGCATAACGAACTTTTTTTTTGTACTGCTTTAATCTTCGTAATCCAGTTAGCTTGAAACGGAATCTTGCTCGCTTGAATCTGGAACTATTTTTCACTGTGTCGTATATTTCCCTCCTGACCGCATCAACGACAGTAGCTTAATCGATAAACATGCACCCTGACCCCCTGTCCTCTGACTGGGTTGTCTCTCAATTGGAAGCTAGAAACAGCATTATTATCGTAGGCGAATTCAATCTCAGTACGGTTTCGTGGCACATTTCTCATTCTTCATTTCGACCAGCTTCACTGTTCTTGCTTGATTCATATTCTACAGCCGCACTAAGGCAGATGAATGGGATTATGAATGAAAGTAACCGTTTGCTCAATCTGTGTTTCATCAGCGAAGAATTAGGCCAACATTGTTCTGTTATCCGAACCCCAACATCACTCATCAAGCATTGCAGGCATCAACCACCTCTATTGTTGACGCTGGAATTTAATTGTAAGCCCGTCAAGCCCGCATGGTCTAACTCTGAACTAAACTAAAACATATCTATAACATAACATATAAAACGTCTAAAAAGGGCTGCCCTTAGGAAATACTGCAAATATCGCACGGACCGTACAAAAGTGTACTACCTAAATGCTAACGCAAACTACTAGCGCCTCAATAACAGTTTGTTCATTGCCCATAATTCGCATCTGCTGAGCTGTCTTAGAGCGAATCTCAAGAAGTTTTGGCGTTTTGTAAACAAACAACGAAAAAAAATCTGGACTGCCTTCCACTATGACTGACGGAAGTTTTACTAGCGCTTCGCACGCACTTTAGCAGTGTTTTCTCCAATGAGATCGCTAATGCACAAGATATTGTCGCAGCCACAAGTAACGTTTCTCACTGAGCTGTTTCCAATTTCCCGTTCAACGATACTAGCAGTGTGGTGATTTCTGCTAGAAAACATATGAAATCGACAACTGGATGCGGCCCAGATGGCATTCCTTCCATAGTCCTGAAGCGTTGTCTAAATACTCTTGCATTATCCTTAGCTAAGGTTTTCAATATATCTTTGACGACGGGAGTATTCCGTGAAATCCAAGAAGGTTATCAAGTTGACACCATATATACCGACCTTCGTCATCCTGCAGAATTACCTCCGGTGTTCCCCGAGGCAGTCATTTGGGACCGTTCCTATTCTGTTGTATCCTATGTTGTTGTCCTCGAGATACGTACGAAACACTTCGCGTTAGTTTATCTGGAAAACTGTGCTCGTGCACAGTGCCATGGTTGCTCTCGATCGACTGTATCGTATGCTGCTTTGAATTCTATAAATATGTGATGCGCGGGCACGTTGTACTCCCAACATTTTTGCAAGATTTATCGGATGGTAAAAATTTGGTCCGTAGCTGCGCGAGCCCACTGGACAATAAACACGGGACAAACCAGTCCTTCCATTTATTCATCCGATAGGTTCTCATCCTCCCAAATTTTGGAAATAACACAGTGTAAAGATATTTCCGGCGTTTCTCGGCCATGTTTATAAAGCTCTGCCGGTAGGCGGTCCTTACCAGCTGCTTCAGGTTGGTCTTCAGCAACCCGATTCTAAGAGATTAGGTGCTGAGTCATTATTATCTTCCATGGGCACCCCTAGATTAACTTCCGTTCCGCCTCCTTCTGCCACTTCGCCATTGAGGTGTTCATCGAAGAACTACTTCCACCTATCGACCAGCACACGCTCGTCCCTACACACGTCAGGGTTCGGTGTGTAGCCCTTACAAATTCTTCGAGATTTGAAGCACCTAACTCCTCGGAAACGGGAGGACGCGCGAGGTCCTGTGCAGATTCAGTAGCGAGGCTCTTTTTGTATGCTACAACGGAATTGGGTTAAACGTCTATTGTGACTGTCTTAATGATCGTCTTTAGGGGCAGGCTTCAATTGTTCTACACAGTTTACGGACTCAACTATCGTTTCTCAAGACTCGTCCTGCGTTCATACCGGAAATACTCAGCTCCACAGCGCGTAGGAGAAGTCACGACTAAATCGTATGTATATTGGTGCCCATTCCGTTATTGAAAAATTCCACTCAAATCAATCCACGTACCAAGCGGATTACGTTGAAGGGCCGCATGTAGGACGTGGGCTACTATAGTTATAGAGGGTCAAACAAAATTATCATTTTCTTGTTTACATCCTGACACTTAACTAACTACTGTACATACTTTTCAACTACCGTGAGATTTGAGTCAATGTTGCGAATCGAGCGAGAAATCAACCATGCGGAAGAGTATGAGAAACATAGCATTCAAGGCTTACGTCGCACACGCAGGCGTAACAGAAACAGCCGCCGGTGCAGTGTACAGACATTCTGCTACCCACACGCTCGCGCACGCACATCCTCACATCGTCTTCCTGCATAGCTTATTCCGGAATTAAAAAACTCGTGGGGAATCAGCTGCCCCTGAGGCTGGTGGCGTACTGGGATACAAATTTTGCATTAGTTTTTCTTCTTCTTCTTCTTCTTCACCTTCGCCCTCGAGTCTACTCACGGGCGGGAGTACGAGCCGTCGTGAGTAATCGGTATCAGTAGATCGGGCTGCAGCGACGAACAACGAGCGACAACTGTGGAGCTGTTAGCTAAACACACGCTCGCAAAAACACATTGCAGCGCATGAAGAAATAAGAGCGGGAGTTTTAAAGAGATGCCAATGCCGGCGTGTTCGTTAGAATGAGTACGCGTGTGTGAGAAAATTAGACCACACGAGTGTGGGCTTCGCAACACTGATTTGACTAGATACACAGTAGATTTAACTGTTTAGTCTATTAGCTCCCACCAGTGACCAAAGTAAGGGGAAAGAAACTCCTCCTTGTGGACAACCTTTGACCACCAAAATCGTGACCGATGTATTTGCCAATTATAATGGGATTTCTTCACTCGAAAGCATTGTTTAAATCCAGTGCATTGTAGTGTGGTCAATTCTGTTTTGAAAGAGAACTGTAATAATTGAAACGAAGGATGTGTAATCGAAAGCTCCTTCAATATCAGGTGAAGCAAAAAGTGCCGTTTCTTGATATTTGAGCGTTTTCTCAATTAACGATTTACCGTGTTGGTATCTATGTTAATCCGAATCCCCATCTATGTTAATTTCCCAATCTTTAAAAACTCATTGCGGGTATAGTTGTCTGAGATTTTCCCCTTCACCCAAGAAGTGTTGATGTCAGATTTATTAGGCTGAAAGCTTTAACCCCCTCTACTTTCCGCCTATGCTCCACGATACGAAAAAAGTTGATGAGCTTGGTTATTATACCGCCGTCTATTTTCTGTAAGAAAATGAGTAGAATACCATCCGGACCTGGAGATTTCATTGGTTGGAAAGTGCTAAGTTCCCATTTCATCCCACCTTACGTAAACAATCGGCTAACAAAGTGAGCCGTGTCGTTGGGCATATTCCAACGACCCATTCCAAAGCAGCGGGGCCTAATTTCATCAGTTTTTTCATAACACTTTACACTATGTATTTAAATAAAAGAGGAAAGGAAACAATGGGAATCATGCAAATATTTCTGATTAGCCTATTGTATTGTATACAACCACTGATTGTCCAGACGAACTTTTAACATTTTTCTTTAGTGATCACCAAGCGCAAGGCCACCCTGAAGCGCGAGGTTCCGTGCGACCGCACAGGTTTGCCGGCCTAAACGCCGGCTCTGAGTGCCTCAGTATTCGCGCGTAGTTCTTGGCAAACTGCAGGTTATCTAGCTGCCTGATGATGATCCGAGGAGAACGGCTTTGACGTGTCCGGTATACGGTTAACAACTTTGAGGGGACATACACTGCTACTAGGCGATAATAAGAGTCAATATCCGCGCCTCGTAGATAACCTATGACGTGGTCAACGGGTTCATTGTACGTTGGTCAGGTGATCTCCCGGACGCTTTGCGGATATATTTGCGCGAGGAAAAGGTGCTTCGGATCAGATTTAGAAATTCGTATTTTGCTGATTAAATTAAATTAAACCTGCGATCCAGAATCACAAGTTAAAGGAAATAAACCATCAATTTCAGCATACAACAGTATTTCAGTAAACAGTGTGCGAATTGATATGTAGGAACCGAGCGAGGAGTAAATCATAATAAATTTATCATATGCGAGCGATAGTTTGACTGGAAGTAAAACTATTGTTTGATTCTTGTAACAGAATCAGCAATTTTATAAATCATGACAGTGCAATTGATTTATATGAGTCCTTATCGACGCTTTGCAATACATTACATTCTACAGCAAGTGTGTCACCAGCCAATTCGAAGTTCGTAGTAAGTTTATGGCAGAATCCGGAAAATGATTCATGCAAAAAGGGACATGAAACGGTGGCCCAGCTGGCGCTAACTGAAAGTAAACAACTATCCCACGATGGGCACTTGTCGGTGTCAAAATAGCACAACCAAGCTCAGTAGTTTGTTGGGTCGAGCGATTAGTCATTGGTTCTTACATGAACTATTCTATAACGTCAACTCACCAATCTGGATGGACCCAATCATCAGAAACGGCGGCCAACACCCGAGCGACATCAGATACGGGAACAGTAAGTTTCCGATTATGGACCCGGACCGTCCGAACATCATCGTAAGGGAAACGACCATTGTCCTGCGGATGAGTGATAGAAACAAAAAAAAAGAAAACATTTCACATAGAAAAGCAATGCCACAACATCAGTGCACGGCAACACCGGAACGTACGTACCGCATTGATGTGGGAAACATGGCCACGACGGATCCAACCAGCGCGGTTGACGCGATGCTAGCGATTGTGATGTACGTCGACGACAGGGCCAGTATCGTGAGTGAGCTTTTGGCCCAGTACATGGACAAACCGCAGCCTCCGGATACCAGCAAACCGTAAACTATGGAAGAAAGCGAGCGGTACGATACGGTATTAAGCGTGGGCAATCAAACGTGCGTCAGACAGTTGCTTTTATTATTGTACGCATGCTTTTACGGGTGGAAATTGCTTTTTATGATTACAGTTGGTTGGTGATGAAAGCTTTTTTGAGTGAATGTATGGAATAACCACACATGAACTTGCTGTTTGTTGGTGCAAACGTTGAAATTAATTAAATCACAGGAATTTTTTTAATCTATGATGCAGCGGCAAAGTTATTAAATGTAAGGTAATGGATGGTTCGTCTAAGAATTATGTACTGCTGTTTATACACCGAATAGAACAGATAGTCAGGAAATTGAATTCTCTGGTTTAGAACAAACAAAGCGCACACAACGGGATTATAATGGAAACTATTTCGTAGAAGGAATCACCCCCGGCATGCTCACGTCGTTAACGAGTTTGAGACTTACCTAGAATATTTCGATTGCCGATGCTATTTATCAGCACGGTGGTGATCAGATAGGCAAGAACGCCAACCATGCCTATGATTAATGACTTCAAGTACATGCTGCCCTCGGTTGTCTAAAATTAGTATCAATTGTCTTGTACCACTAAATCTACGGAGTATCATCGCTCAATTGTTCATCGTACGTACCGCTTCGCACAGGACAACGTCGTGTATGCTCAAGGCATCGAAATCCGTCCGGTGTATGGCCACCGATGCATCTGACGCCGCATGTATGCTGTTGGATTTGTTTACCTTGTAGGCCAACATGTCACATAAGGTGGCTCCCGGCGGAAAGTTCGGATCCGGGTCTTGCTCGTACTCATCTATGATGGTAAACAGTTGCGGCACCCAAAGACGGAACGTGTTGAGCCTGCAGCGGAAGTTGAAAATAGTGAAAATTTTGATTAAATACACCGAATCTATATAGGCTATATTACCTCTCTAATGAAACTAATAGTAAATAAATCGGTTTTGCCATCTCTGAGAAACAGGTGATAATTATTACCTAGTCAAAACAGCTCTTTTAATTATAATTATTTCCAAATTGATACTAGAACTAACGAATAACCGAGAACAAATTGTGGCCTTCTTCAGCGAGTGGCAAGTTTTTAGCAGAAACAAATAAGAAATTTAAAAGTTATGCTTGAAAAACATTGATGCGCTGCCTAGCTATAAATTCTCGCTTCATGATTGGTTGGAATTATTTCGGAATATTTTCGAACAATTCACGAATCAACGAGAAAGTTGAAGTAAGTTTCTATTTAATTCTACTGTAAGGTGCCCCGGGGTAAGTGGGAATACGGGGTAAGTGGGAACGGAGCTCATAAACCTCTTCAACCTTATTTTCTCCAACCGAACCTTTCTAGAAATGACAGATACAACTCAAACGCATGCATTAAAATTATAGATTATTTATAATTGGCATTCCAAATACCATAATTAGACTTTAAATTTGAGCTTTATTTTCAATTTGCGTTGTAAGTTTGACGCACCTTTGTATAAATGATATTATGGCCACAGGCTTTCGTAAAAGTACATGTTTTTTGGACCTACTGTCCAAAACATATTGAGTGTATTTACAAGTTACACTCGAAAACTAGTTGAACAATTTGACAAACGGCATTAAATAAATGGGTCGAAATAACATCGGCATCTCAGCGCACCCGGGCCAAGTGGAACATATTAAAAATAAAGTGTTTCGGCACAAAACTTCTTAATACATATTTTAGATGTACTGTCGAACTGCTTATGCGGGAACAAACAGTTTGATCACATTTCGGTTACACTTAAACGATGTTAATTGATTCTGGGAAGGCAAAGTTTATATAACTAAAGCTAATCTGTAACTGGAATTGAAACAATAAAGTGTTGTAGTTGTTATAGCGTAACTATCTCTTATGACAGTTTCACTAGTAGCTCCACCGCATTGGGCATGGTAGAACAAACATATCATAATCGTATTTGCGAGCTATTAAACAATGGTTAATCATAAATTACGTCTCGCAAGAATTGAATACAGCTACATATTCAACTACATTTCATTACAATAATGCATTACAGCGTCTATAGTAATTATAAAATCGCCCGTTGTGATCTGATTTTGTTACGGCATTTTTGGATGAACCATTCGTAGAAATATTGTTCTTGATTGCTTCTTGCAACGCTTTAACGTTACTGTATATTACTCAATTTTCTATTATTTTATGCTTTTAAAACAAATTTGAACATAGGTCCCACTTGCCCCGGTCAATGGGGCAAGTTGGACTTATTGCCATGATTTTAAAAATTCTGCTCCAGATTCATTTCATGTAAATTGATAGGCCTTTTTCGAAATTAAACCTTCGAAGAGATACCACTCAAGAGTTTATGTGCTGCAAGAATTTCTAAATTATCATAGGTATAGATTACACAGTAGAATAAAGTCTAACTATGCATTTTTTAGGTCCCACTTGCCCCGGGGTACCTTAACTAAGATATAGCAGAATCAAATAGGATTTTACTGTTTCTCGTTGGTTGTTAATTTGCCTTAACCCTTTATAAGGCCGAGGCAATTAAATTGCCACCAACGAAAAATATTTGTTTTGCGTCTATAATGACATCAATATAATTATAGAAGCAAAATAAAAATTTTTTGTTGGTGGCAATATAGTTGCCACTGCCTTATAAAGGGTTAATAATACCGTTACTGTTATGTCGTACTACCAAGGGCAACACGAGTGCTATCACGGTTAAAACCCGCTTTTGATTTGATAATTGTTACATTGAACTATCTATGAAGATATGAACAAGTGTATCAATTGAAATCGATAGAAATTAAACACTAATTTTCGGCACAAATGTATTAAAAACTACACAAGAAAATAAAATTGTTTTAGTGCCACCAAATGAAAGCTGTCTGTCTGTCTGTCTGTCTGTCTGTCTGTCTGTCTGTCTGTCTGTCTGTCTGTCTGTCTGTCTGTCTGTCTGTCTGTCTGTCTGTCTGTCTGTCTGTCTGTCTGTCTGTCTGTCTGTCTGTCTGTCTGTCTGTCTGTCTGTCTGTCTGTCTGTCTGTCTGTCTGTCTGTCTGTCTGTCTGTCTGTCTGTCTGTCTGTCTGTCTGTCTGTCTGTCTGTCTGTCTGTCTGTCTGTCTGTCTGTCTGTCTGTCTGTCTGTCTGTCTGTCTGTCTGTCTGTCTGTCTGTCTGTCTGTCTGTCTGTCTGTCTGTCTGTCTGTCTGTCTGTCTGTCTGTCTGTCTGTCTGTCTGTCTGTCTGTCTGTCTGTCTGTCTGTCTGTCTGTCTGTCTGTCTGTCTGTCTGTCTGTCTGTCTGTCTGTCTGTCTGTCTGTCTGTCTGTCTGTCTGTCTGTCTGTCTGTCTGTCTGTCTGTCTGTCTGTCTGTCTGTCTGTCTGTCTGTCTGTCTGTCTGTCTGTCTGTCTGTCTGTCTGTCTGTCTGTCTGTCTGTCTGTCTGTCTGTCTGTCTGTCTGTCTGTCTGTCTGTCTGTCTGTCTGTCTGTCTGTCTGTCTGTCTGTCTGTCTGTCTGTCTGTCTGTCTGTCTGTCTGTCTGTCTGTCTGTCTGTCTGTCTGTCTGTCTGTCTGTCTGTCTGTCTGTCTGTCTGTCTGTCTGTCTGTCTGTCTGTCTGTCTGTCTGTCTGTCTGTCTGTCTGTCTGTCTGTCTGTCTGTCTGTCTGTCTGTCTGTCTGTCTGTCTGTCTGTCTGTCTGTCTGTCTGTCTGTCTGTCTGTCTGTCTGTCTGTCTGTCTGTCTGTCTGTCTGTCTGTCTGTCTGTCTGTCTGTCTGTCTGTCTGTCTGTCTGTCTGTCTGTCTGTCTGTCTGTCTGTCTGTCTGTCTGTCTGTCTGTCTGTCTGTCTGTCTGTCTGTCTGTCTGTCTGTCTGTCTGTCTGTCTGTCTGTCTGTCTGTCTGTCTGTCTGTCTGTCTGTCTGTCTGTCTGTCTGTCTGTCTGTCTGTCTGTCTGTCTGTCTGTCTGTCTGTCTGTCTGTCTGTCTGTCTGTCTGTCTGTCTGTCTGTCTGTCTGTCTGTCTGTCTGTCTGTCTGTCTGTCTGTCTGTCTGTCTGTCTGTCTGTCTGTCTGTCTGTCTGTCTGTCTGTCTGTCTGTCTGTCTGTCTGTCTGTCTGTCTGTCTGTCTGTCTGTCTGTCTGTCTGTCTGTCTGTCTGTCTGTCTGTCTGTCTGTCTGTCTGTCTGTCTGTCTGTCTGTCTGTCTGTCTGTCTGTCTGTCTGTCTGTCTGTCTGTCTGTCTGTCTGTCTGTCTGTCTGTCTGTCTGTCTGTCTGTCTGTCTGTCTGTCTGTCTGTCTGTCTGTCTGTCTGTCTGTCTGTCTGTCTGTCTGTCTGTCTGTCTGTCTGTCTGTCTGTCTGTCTGTCTGTCTGTCTGTCTGTCTGTCTGTCTGTCTGTCTGTCTGTCTGTCTGTCTGTCTGTCTGTCTGTCTGTCTGTCTGTCTGTCTGTCTGTCTGTCTGTCTGTCTGTCTGTCTGTCTGTCTGTCTGTCTGTCTGTCTGTCTGTCTGTCTGTCTGTCTGTCTGTCTGTCTGTCTGTCTGTCTGTCTGTCTGTCTGTCTGTCTGTCTGTCTGTCTGTCTGTCTGTCTGTCTGTCTGTCTGTCTGTCTGTCTGTCTGTCTGTCTGTCTGTCTGTCTGTCTGTCTGTCTGTCTGTCTGTCTGTCTGTCTGTCTGTCTGTCTGTCTGTCTGTCTGTCTGTCTGTCTGTCTGTCTGTCTGTCTGTCTGTCTGTCTGTCTGTCTGTCTGTCTGTCTGTCTGTCTGTCTGTCTGTCTGTCTGTCTGTCTGTCTGTCTGTCTGTCTGTCTGTCTGTCTGTCTGTCTGTCTGTCTGTCTGTCTGTCTGTCTGTCTGTCTGTCTGTCTGTCTGTCTGTCTGTCTGTCTGTCTGTCTGTCTGTCTGTCTGTCTGTCTGTCTGTCTGTCTGTCTGTCTGTCTGTCTGTCTGTCTGTCTGTCTGTCTGTCTGTCTGTCTGTCTGTCTGTCTGTCTGTCTGTCTGTCTGTCTGTCTGTCTGTCTGTCTGTCTGTCTGTCTGTCTGTCTGTCTGTCTGTCTGTCTGTCTGTCTGTCTGTCTGTCTGTCTGTCTGTCTGTCTGTCTGTCTGTCTGTCTGTCTGTCTGTCTGTCTGTCTGTCTGTCTGTCTGTCTGTCTGTCTGTCTGTCTGTCTGTCTGTCTGTCTGTCTGTCTGTCTGTCTGTCTGTCTGTCTGTCTGTCTGTCTGTCTGTCTGTCTGTCTGTCTGTCTGTCTGTCTGTCTGTCTGTCTGTCTGTCTGTCTGTCTGTCTGTCTGTCTGTCTGTCTGTCTGTCTGTCTGTCTGTCTGTCTGTCTGTCTGTCTGTCTGTCTGTCTGTCTGTCTGTCTGTCTGTCTGTCTGTCTGTCTGTCTGTCTGTCTGTCTGTCTGTCTGTCTGTCTGTCTGTCTGTCTGTCTGTCTGTCTGTCTGTCTGTCTGTCTGTCTGTCTGTCTGTCTGTCTGTCTGTCTGTCTGTCTGTCTGTCTGTCTGTCTGTCTGTCTGTCTGTCTGTCTGTCTGTCTGTCTGTCTGTCTGTCTGTCTGTCTGTCTGTCTGTCTGTCTGTCTGTCTGTCTGTCTGTCTGTCTGTCTGTCTGTCTGTCTGTCTGTCTGTCTGTCTGTCTGTCTGTCTGTCTGTCTGTCTGTCTGTCTGTCTGTCTGTCTGTCTGTCTGTCTGTCTGTCTGTCTGTCTGTCTGTCTGTCTGTCTGTCTGTCTGTCTGTCTGTCTGTCTGTCTGTCTGTCTGTCTGTCTGTCTGTCTGTCTGTCTGTCTGTCTGTCTGTCTGTCTGTCTGTCTGTCTGTCTGTCTGTCTGTCTGTCTGTCTGTCTGTCTGTCTGTCTGTCTGTCTGTCTGTCTGTCTGTCTGTCTGTCTGTCTGTCTGTCTGTCTGTCTGTCTGTCTGTCTGTCTGTCTGTCTGTCTGTCTGTCTGTCTGTCTGTCTGTCTGTCTGTCTGTCTGTCTGTCTGTCTGTCTGTCTGTCTGTCTGTCTGTCTGTCTGTCTGTCTGTCTGTCTGTCTGTCTGTCTGTCTGTCTGTCTGTCTGTCTGTCTGTCTGTCTGTCTGTCTGTCTGTCTGTCTGTCTGTCTGTCTGTCTGTCTGTCTGTCTGTCTGTCTGTCTGTCTGTCTGTCTGTCTGTCTGTCTGTCTGTCTGTCTGTCTGTCTGTCTGTCTGTCTGTCTGTCTGTCTGTCTGTCTGTCTGTCTGTCTGTCTGTCTGTCTGTCTGTCTGTCTGTCTGTCTGTCTGTCTGTCTGTCTGTCTGTCTGTCTGTCTGTCTGTCTGTCTGTCTGTCTGTCTGTCTGTCTGTCTGTCTGTCTGTCTGTCTGTCTGTCTGTCTGTCTGTCTGTCTGTCTGTCTGTCTGTCTGTCTGTCTGTCTGTCTGTCTGTCTGTCTGTCTGTCTGTCTGTCTGTCTGTCTGTCTGTCTGTCTGTCTGTCTGTCTGTCTGTCTGTCTGTCTGTCTGTCTGTCTGTCTGTCTGTCTGTCTGTCTGTCTGTCTGTCTGTCTGTCTGTCTGTCTGTCTGTCTGTCTGTCTGTCTGTCTGTCTGTCTGTCTGTCTGTCTGTCTGTCTGTCTGTCTGTCTGTCTGTCTGTCTGTCTGTCTGTCTGTCTGTCTGTCTGTCTGTCTGTCTGTCTGTCTGTCTGTCTGTCTGTCTGTCTGTCTGTCTGTCTGTCTGTCTGTCTGTCTGTCTGTCTGTCTGTCTGTCTGTCTGTCTGTCTGTCTGTCTGTCTGTCTGTCTGTCTGTCTGTCTGTCTGTCTGTCTGTCTGTCTGTCTGTCTGTCTGTCTGTCTGTCTGTCTGTCTGTCTGTCTGTCTGTCTGTCTGTCTGTCTGTCTGTCTGTCTGTCTGTCTGTCTGTCTGTCTGTCTGTCTGTCTGTCTGTCTGTCTGTCTGTCTGTCTGTCTGTCTGTCTGTCTGTCTGTCTGTCTGTCTGTCTGTCTGTCTGTCTGTCTGTCTGTCTGTCTGTCTGTCTGTCTGTCTGTCTGTCTGTCTGTCTGTCTGTCTGTCTGTCTGTCTGTCTGTCTGTCTGTCTGTCTGTCTGTCTGTCTGTCTGTCTGTCTGTCTGTCTGTCTGTCTGTCTGTCTGTCTGTCTGTCTGTCTGTCTGTCTGTCTGTCTGTCTGTCTGTCTGTCTGTCTGTCTGTCTGTCTGTCTGTCTGTCTGTCTGTCTGTCTGTCTGTCTGTCTGTCTGTCTGTCTGTCTGTCTGTCTGTCTGTCTGTCTGTCTGTCTGTCTGTCTGTCTGTCTGTCTGTCTGTCTGTCTGTCTGTCTGTCTGTCTGTCTGTCTGTCTGTCTGTCTGTCTGTCTGTCTGTCTGTCTGTCTGTTATTTTTCGCAGTTTACTCCGAAACCAATTTATCATAAAGGGGTCAGTCCCGGCGTAGTGGTTAGCATTCACGCCTCTCACGCCGAGGACCCGGGTTCAAATCCCAACCCCGCAGATGTCACGAATGACCCAAAGCTGGTTAAAGTGACTATAATCTAAACAAACAAACAAACAACATTTATCATAAAAATTTGAAAAAAATCACAGAAGTTATACTCACTGCAGGACACATTTCCATTGTTTTTTTGTAAATTTTCCGATGCGAATATCACAGTAAAAAAATTGAAAAAGTTTTCAAGAGCATTCTTTTCAGGGTTCCAAAGATGGCGCCGCTAATTTTTTTCTATCAAAAAATTGTTCAATGCTTCAATTGTTTTGGTCACCGTATTCCTCTGTATTTTCTTTCTAATTGATGTAAATCGTTTCACCGATATACATCAATTAGAAAAAAATATAAAATTGTTCAATCAAATGTAAAAATAATAGGTTTTCTTAGATGTTTAGAAAATGTGGCTGGCGGTTAAATTTTCTTTTGAAAAGCTCAATATTAAAATTACTCTTATATGTAGTTCAGGAATATGTAGTTCAGGAATACGTCGCAAGAAATAATGTCAAATGTCTTCAGATTTTGGTCTCCAACCAGTGCATTTTACGTCCCTGGTACAAAGAACCACTATGTTTAATAAACTTCTCGAAACACGCCACCCTTAAAAAATTAAACATTGTTCACGGGGTCAAGTAGGGTCCCGGCGTAGTGGTTAGCATTCACGCCTCTCACGCCGAGGAACCGGGCTCAAATCTCTACCCCGCAGAAGTCATAAAGCCATGACCTGAGCTGTTAAAGTGACTATAATAAAAAAAACATTGTTCACCCGATTGCTAATGTCCGCTTTTTTGCGATTCAGGACCACTGTGCGTTCACTAGAACCTAATTTATGGAATGTCACCCTGCGGTAAGACGGAGTCTGAATATAGAAAATTTTTATGTTGACGTGCATCGCGTAACATGTAAAATTGCCTCACAGGCGTTTTAAAAGTAAATAACAATATTTGCAGTTGCGCAACACGTATGTTGCTAACCGAAAAAACAGCTAAGGCAATTGCAAAACAAACAGCCTCCTTTGTTTTTACTGGTAAAATATCCCTGCAACAAGAACACTAAATAGAAAGGAAAGAATAAGAAAAAAACAAAAATCATTTGCATAGCAAGAGCAACAAACACGTCAGCCCCAGTTCCCGGTACAAACTTGACGAGCCGACTTGTATGAGCCGCTGTTTTGCCTTAAGTTACGTTTCAGCTTCCGAGCTGTTTTTGTTCTGTATCTCAACGTCAGGATTTCCGACACTGCAATTTTAAAGCGTCACTCTACCGCCTACCTCGCCCAGCGTTCACGAAAGGAAACACAATATAAGTAATCATTATCGCTACTTCCAACTTACCCGAACAGGATCCCGAACTGCACACTGTAGGCAAGCACCGAGTTTCGAAGATGTGGCTTCCGGAACATGGCCATAATTTGCTGCAATCCATCGTGAAGTCCGCTTCGCTTTTCGTTAGCTTCATTGTCTTGAGCGTCTTTACCGGCCGTTCTTTCCGACACAACTAGCGTTTCATCGACCAGCTCTTTTATCTGAAAGTTTACAATTACCTATACCCATCACCCACCATCTTACAAGTACAGTCAAGTCGCTTTTTACGCGAAGGATACGTTCCGCGTAAATCAAAACCACGTAAATTCCGATATTCGTGTAACAAACAAACTGCGCAAAAAGTGACTTCAGTGTACGTTATCCAATTCGAACATTTACCGGATAATCATGGCCAGCCTTTCCGGTATTGTGTCGGTACAGTGTTTGGAAGACACTCAACGCCTGCTGATTGCGTCCTTTCGACATCAGAAACTTGGGACTCTCCGGAAGAAAAATGACACTGGTTCCGCTCAGCAGACTCGGGATGCAGCAAACGGCCAAAAAGATCTGCCACGAGTGAATGGCTGCAGTAGAAGGAGAATGAATTATTCCCAAACTTTAAGGTGCTTGCTATGATTAATCAATAATGGATGTTTTTTTTGCATGACTTTTTCCTCAATTGAGAGTTGAATGCGCACAGCTTGCATTAGATGTGAATTTTCCGCGCTAGTTTGATATTATCATAGGAGTTGGCATTCACTGAATTATTTCTAGGGACATGAACGATTCAAATTTGGAAAAGAATATTTTTTGGAATTTCAATGGATCAATGAAAATGACTAGTTTTGAAGTGACACAGCTTGCTTATATACACTAGCGCCAGAAGCAAGCTGTTATCACTCCAAAACTAGCAATCTTCATTGATCCATACTACAGACTTTTTCGCTAATTTTGATACTAATTTTGTAATTATCCGACCACGGGAAGTAGATGAAAAACGATCATACACATTAGTATTCTAGTGCCGCTCGGAACAAACTCGTTTTCATCGTAATAAAATATGCATGTAAAACAATTACAGTCAAAATATTCGCTGCAGTTGCATCAGTGCTTCCTTTGAACGTATCCTACAAAATTTCATATATTCGAGCAAAAGTTCGATATACACTTCCACAAACATTAAAAAAAAAACTCTGCCATATTGCTATACTCAAAGTCATTGTCATTCGAACAACATTATCCGTTGCTTTGCCAATATTGAAAAAATGACAAAATTCCTTTCTACCCATGGCATGATCTACCATGTTATCAAATCTTCTCACTTCTCCGCGAGGAAGCGTCATACAATTGTTTGTTATTGGATTTCCGGCATCCGTCAAAGCAATCCTGTGTAATCAACAAGCAACTTTCAAACAACCAAGCACAAAATCAGTCGCAACAAGCTATGGTGTGGTGCGCGGAATCCGCTGTTTGTCAATAAACTCATAAATTCAAACGCGAAACGATGTGCCATCCGTGCAGCGTTACTCACCGAACCTGCCGCCCATCAGCTGAAAGTCCCACTCCTGCGGAATGATGACCCACGCGAGCGACGGCAACAACACGTTGGCGACGCCGTAGAATACTCCTATCAGCATCATCACGCGGGACCGGTGCTGCAGGCTGTGAAACTCCGACAGGTAAGCCATCAGTACCGCAAACGGACCGCAAATTCTGTACTCCCAGGTGCACGAAACAATGTACGATGATGGTACGATATGTTGGACGGTTTCGCATTCAGGTTCCGATTCGTGTGCAGGCATATGAAAGAAGAGAAAATAATGCAGGGGATAAAAAACTTGAATTAAGACACCTATCAATGTCATAACATGTTAATTGAATTTTTTACGCAAACGATCGGTAAATCAATTTCAAGTAAAGCTCTATAATAAAGCATTTCCTGAAGAAATTCACTAAAAAATGAAATGTTCAACATGTTTCAGTAAAGGAAATCATCTTTTGTCGATGTCAATTATCCGTTATTTTCCGTATGTATTTTCACATATGTATCTTTTGTCGATGTCAATTATCCGTTATTTTCCGTATGTATTTTCACATATGTCTTTCAAAAAGTAATAGCTTGAAAATTATTGTCGTTTCTATTGGCAGGCAGTCTATTAAAAGTAGATCCGATAATCTTTCCAACGTTTCGACTGTTTATCTCAGTCTTCTTCAGGAATTGCTAAAATATGTTACATGTTAAGTCTGTCATAAAATGTTTTTACATTATACGTATAATACTGTCTGCTCTTCAGTGTACATACTAGAAAAACAGGTGCAATTATAAAAATCATCATCATCATCATCATCAACATCATTCATCATCATCATCATCATCATCATCATCATCATCATCGTCCTCATCATCATCATCATCATCATCATCATCATCATCATCATCATCATCATCATCATCATCATCATCATCATCATCATCATCATCATCATCATCATCATCATCATCATCATCATCATCATCATCATCATCATCATCATCATCATCATCATCATCATCATCATCATCATCATCATCATCATCATCATCATCATCATCATCATCATCATCATCATCATCATCATCATCATCATCATCATCATCATCATCATCATCATCATCATCATCATCATCATCATCATCATCATCATCATCATCATCATCATCATCATCATCATCATCATCATCATCATCATCATCATCATCATCATCATCATCATCATCATCATCATCATCATCATCATCATCATCATCATCATCATCATCATCATCATCATCATCATCATCATCATCATCATCATCATCATCATCATCATCATCATCATCATCATCATCATCATCATCATCATCATCATCATCATCATCATCATCATCATCATCATCATCATCATCATCATCATCATCATCATCATCATCATCATCATCATCATCATCATCATCATCATCATCATCATCATCATCATCATCATCATCATCATCATCATCATCATCATCATCATCATCATCATCATCATCATCATCATCATCATCATCATCATCATCATCATCATCATCATCATCATCATCATCATCATCATCATCATCATCATCATCATCATCAAGCACTCAATCATATTTTAAAATAATACCACAACCATTCTGAGTGAAAAAACAGTAGGTACTTGTGTGATTGTTATCGTTATGATATGATAGGCAACGTCCAATTCGACGAAAGATGCAAATATATTTGGACAGCTATATAATACTGAACCACAAAATGGCAAATAAAGCAGAACGGGAACGGGATTTGAGGTGTGTCATTGATCGGCATGCGGTACCGTACCAACGAAAGAAAGAGCAATCAGACTGCTGGGAACATTCGTTTTTATTTCCTCGCCATAGAAAAGTGAAATCATCCAAATGTGTTCCAATTCGGTTTCTTTTCCGAGGGACGCTCCATTGAAAGATGACAGCCAATGATAAGCATCTATCGATTGAAAGTTAGCTTCGTTTCCAACGGAATTGAATTAGTTCCAAACGTTTATTTTGAATAAGAGGCAGAATATAATATCTATTTAGATTGCAGATACCACAATTGTATAGCAATTGAGGAAATGTAAAATACGAAAAAAACGCTTTCGTAGAGTACCGACTGTCACACTGGCGTGCCCAGACGTAAATAAAAGGTGGGGCACTCGACCTTTCGGAAAAATGTTTTGGTCTGCTAAATTGGAGTAATAGTAGGATGGCGAATCTATCTATTACTTATCGTTAAATTACCAGCCGATTAGGTTGAAAATTCCGTAATTTCGGTTACAAACAACTGAATTTAAAAAAATAAATTTCAACTTTATAGGCTTTATAGACTAGGAATTAAACTTTAAACTGAACTAGAAAGTAGAATTAACATTGAACTTAAAATCGAACTTGACATAGGGCAATAAATTAGATTTGAATTTGGACTGATTTGGGCTTGAGGATTTACCTCAAAATGAACTTAGAAATAGGATTTAACATTGGATATGAAATTAGACTTAAATTAGAATCAAATTAGATATTTATTTTTCGTCTTATTCTCTCATACGCTTTACTACTTCTGTTCTGTCTTTTCTCTTTTCCAATCCTATTTTACCACGTTTAGTTCTGTTTTTTCTCCATTTTTGTATCGTTTTCTTGGTTTTTGCTCTCACTTTCCATCCATTTTCCATCTTTTTCTCTCGTTTTCCTGTTTTCCGTCCCGTATTTCCTGTTTTCGTTTTTCTTCGTTTCATGTTCCAGTTTTTCTTAGTGTCAGTCTTCTCTTTTCTTACGCTTTTCACTCATTTTTTGTTATTTTCCTTCCCGTTTTCAATCTTCTCTTCTCTATTTCCCTTTCATTCGTTTCCAGTTCTTCGTCTGTGCCATGGCTCTCTTTTTGATGCCCCGTTTTTCTACTGCTTTTTCTGTCGTTTTATTCTGTTTTGGCTCCCCTTTTACTCTTCCTGGCCGCTTTAACTTTTTTTCTCATGGTTTCATCTTTTCTCTCCCGTTTTTTTTCCTTTGGACCATTTTTCTTCATTTCCTTTTCTTCTTTTTCTATCCCATTTTCCCGATACGTGACTTAACTTTCTCCGTTTATATGTAGTTTTCCTTTTTGCTTCATTTCCTCTGTTGTTTTTTTAATCGGTTGCAATTCTTTTGTTCCCTTTTGATCTTGTTATCTGTTCTCTTTTCCCTTCCTTGTCCTTTTTTTGCCTCATATTCTACCGTTTTTCCAATTCCTCTGGCACGTGCTTTCCTCTTTTTCTGTCCGGTTTAGCCTAGGAGTGGTCTCTATGTAAACCAAACATAGCCTTCCTTTTCTTGTTCCTTTTTCTTTTTTTCTGCACACTGTTTCCTTTTTCTCTGTTCCGTTCTTTATTTCGCTTCATTTTTTCATCATTTTCAGTCCTGTCCTCTGATTTTGCTCTTGTTTTTCTTCTTTCTGTACCGTTTTTCGTACAGTTTCGTTTTCATCTTTTCTGTTCTTCGTCGTATTCCTCTTATGACGTCCTCTTTTTCTTCTTTTCCTGTCACATTCTGTTTGTTTTTCGTTTGCGGACATTAGCAATTGGGTAAAAAATGCGTAATATTTCAAGGTTTTCGGAGAAGTTTGATAATAAAATATAGCGCATCTTTCTGCACTATTAGGGTGACCGTAAATTCACCTGTTAGGGTGATACTAACTTTTGTTTTTTTTTTTTTGAAATATTGTCAAAAAAACATTTTTTTTCCAAAAAGTTGCAGGACATAATAAAATAAGCAACTTTGCTGAATATAGTAAATAAATATTTCTCACTGGTTGCTAATATAATGATGTGTTAAAAAGAGCACTTAAAAATCAATTATGCTCAATAACTGCACAAGATTTTTTTTATTACTTTCGAGTGGTCAACCAAGTTATTCAGTATGCTAAAATACACATTTCCTCTGAAGACTGTTTGTCGCTAAGACGCATATTTAATTTAATAAGTTATAAAATACTAGCTGTAACCCACGCGCGGCGCCTCGCGTTTAATTGAGAGCAAATTGGAGGTACGCTATGTAACGCTAACGCTATATAACTCTATGAGGCGCAGCTATACGTTACTTTTGTTGAATGAATGAATGAATGAATGAATAAAATTGGGTCTTTATAACACAAAATGCCGATAAGTTCAATAATTGGAACAACAGTTCACTTCTCTCTGTTGTTGCTTTACTATTTATCAACGCAAGTGGTAGAAGCCAAAATTTTCCGCCTCGCGAATTTCCCGATTTTCACCGTTGGTTGCAAGGTTTTTGGGTCCATAATGAATGTGAAAGTAATCCTGAAGTGTATATAAGTATTTTGTGCACAGATAAATCAATTTAGCATCTGGAACAATGAAGAAAAGCTAAAACAAAAGTTGTGCAACAACTGGACGTGAGGTGTGCAATAATAAGATTTGAAGGTTGTTTTGATGTGCAATAATAAGTGGAAAGAGATGCTATACAAAAGACGTATTTTACACGATTTTTGTAAGGAATTCCATACAGATGGCTACGAGAACTAATTTTATATTAATCTATCGTGGTTTTACCAAAAAAAATCTGCTTTCATTTGTTCAAAATCTTAAAGTTGCTCTAAACGAGTGCAACAATTGGCAATTCACTTTATAATATGTTCAAGTTGCATATCTGTAATGTATTTGTTTAACGATAGAAAAGGATAGTAGGCTGAATCTAGAAACAGGCCGAAAATACACTCCCGTACCCTACAAAGATTGAATTTGAAATTTTATTTGAGATTGGAATTTAACTAGACCTGAAATTGGATTTTAAATTCAAATTTTACCTTAAATTTGATCGAAATTGAACTTAAAATTGAAATTGAAATTGAAATTGAAATTGGAAATAAATTAATCTTTAAATTGGGCTCAAAATGGACACGCAATTAAACACGGAGTTGTACTTAAAACTAAAATTGACATTTTGACATTGACTTATTAATCTCACACGTTTTACCTCTTTTCTGTCCTGCCTTCTCTCTTTTCCACTACTATTTTTTCACTTTTTGTTCCGTTTTTGACGTAGGACTACGTCTTTGATTACTATACTGGGACTGGGTAGCACTTTGTGAAAACGAAAATAAAAGTGTAACGTTTGAATGAAAGATTTCAAATGCTAATAACTACTAAACTACTAAATGAAACTGAACAATTTGAATGTCGTTGGATAGATAAAATGAACAGCAATTTTATGGAGGGGGTAAGAGGGGAGGTTCCCATACAAATGAAATACAAATTTCTTCAAAACTCGAGAACTATTCAAGCAAATGGAACAAAATTTAGCATGTGGGGGTTTTAGAAGGCATGATTTTATTCTATGGTGTACTGAGACCCCTTTCCCTTCTAAGAGGAGGGACTCCCATACAAATGAATTACAAACTAATCAAGCAAGTGAAACCATATTTGGCAAGTAAGGGTTGTTGAATTTATTTTATGATGGTTTGAGACCCTTCATCCGTGTGGTAGGAGGTTAAGGACTCTCATACAAATAAAACAGAAATTATTGCGTATGCGTCATATTTTCTGTTACGAAACAAGTGGTAAGACTAGTATACTAGTAAAACTTAACGTGCCTGTTGCCATTCATGTCAAAAGGGAAGGATATCCGAATGGCACATCATATTGCAATGAACGTGCTTTGGCTTTAATGTTATTTGCATTGGTGGAACTAGCGCTCATTTCTAGGGGGGGGGGGGGGGGGGGTGCTATAGCCCCCGGCATTTTTTTCGACCTTTTTATTTGGTCGGCCGGTACATTTTCTAGGGAGGCTAAACCTCTACGTTTTGTCCAATTCTGGAAGGTGCATGAGTCGAACTAAGCAATAATCTGAGATTATAACCGAATTCGAACCAATACAGTAGATCGAGGAAGAGGCACAATTTGTGTCTATAAATATCCCTCTCTCTCTCTCCCCCCCCCCCTCCTCTCTCACCTTTCCGCTCTTTCTCCTTCACTCTAAAATTTCATTATTTTCTTCTACCGTCCCTTCGTCAATTGTAAAAGAACTACCGTTTCTAAAAATATTAATTTTCTTTACAGTTTTCAGTCTTTTTGCTTCTCTTTTTCCCTTATTTTCTATTGTCAGTTTTCGTATCATGCTTGTTTTTTGTCTTCATCTGTACCGTTGCCTTCTTTTTGATGCCGCTTTTTTCGTCTTTTCTATCGTTTTATTCTGTTTTTGGCTCCCTTTTTTCTCTTCTCCAGATTTCCTTGTTTATCTCACGTTTTCGTTTTTTCCGTTTTACCGTTTTCTTTGGTCCATTTTTCTGATTTTCTTTTCTTCTTTTTTACCCCATTTTCCCGTTTCGTGTCCCATCTTTCTCCTATTAAATCTAGTTTGACCTCTTTTCCCCGTTTCCCTAATTTCCTCTGTTGTTTTTATACTGCTTCGCTATTCATGTTTTCCCTTCTGGTCTCTCTGTCTGTTCCGCCACCCTTTCTAGTCTTGTTTCGCTTTTATTTCACCGTCTTTCTTCCTTCTCTGTTACGTTTTACCTTTGTTATACTATATAACAAAGGTTTAGAAATTGGTCGAAAAACACGAAATTGATCCGAGGCCCGTAGGGCCGAATCACATATACCAATCGATAGAGCTCGACGAACTGAGCAATGTCTGTGTGTGTGTGTGTATGTGTGTATGTGTGTATGTGTGTATGTGTGTATGTGTGTATGTGTGTATGTGTGTATGTGTGTATGTGCAGCTCATTTTCTATCGCCTGTTTCTCGAAGATGGCTGAACCGATTTGATCGCTTTTACTTTTGTTTGAAAGGTATTATTGTCTAGTATATCACTATTGAATTGCTTTGCGGTCCGACGTTTCGTTTAAAAGTTATAAGCAAAAATGTGAAAACTACGTGACACGCGTTTCTCCTGAACTACGCAACCAATTTTAACGATCTTACTACCAAACGAAAGCTCTTACTGTTACTAAACTTTTTACCAAGTTTTATTGAAAACGGACAAGCAGTTTAAAAGTTAGCCTTAAAAAACCATTTTTGATAAGGTTCAAATGATCGCCTGTTTCTCAGAGATGGACAAACCGATTTATGCGCTATAAGTTTTATTTGGCAGGTAATATAGCCGGATAGATCACTATTGAATGGTTTTTGGATTGGACGTTTAATTTGAAAGTTATGAGCAATCGTATACACCACACCAAAATTAACAATAATTTATAATGATTTTAACCAAGATAATTTACCTAATTTCAATTATTTTATTATCAAACGAAAGGTTTTGACACTACAAATATATATGCAAAATTTCATAAGAATTGGTTTTACCGGTCAAAAGATATCAATCCTCGAACGCTCGCGCCAACTTTTGCAACACAGTTACTCGCGCGCACAATAGCCCAAAACCAAAGAAAACGTGCGCACTAGAGTTTTGACTAGGAAAACTTGTTTTTAAGTTTATCGAACCTTCGGAAGAGTTTCTTGAAATTGAATGCTCTATCATCTGGTGCAATTTAAATTTGAATTAATCCCCCTAAAAGTGAAAAAAAATTTCAATATAACACATTGATATGTTCTGCAAAGTTTTAGAGCCTATTATTACAAGAAATTTTGCTGAAGACTGTAACCTGAGATAGAAGCGAAGACAGAGAAATCTTATTTATTGTTTCTGTATTTGTAAAATCAGTTTTTCTATTTTAGCTCTTTTTGTAATTGTTGTATGACTTTTTCATGTGTTACAAAGTTATACAAATAGTAAAAATACACAACTTTGCTGAAAATAGTAGAGTAGGGCGGGGCATAAGTGCGATGTTTGAAGTTGTCATCAATTTTCGCGAGATATAAAGAAGAACAACAACAAAATATATTTTATAGTGATGCAGCTACTCAATGTCTTTACATTCAACTATAAATCATCTGGAATAATAGTGTTATTGAAAATAAATTCTTCATTCTTCTGAACAAGTGCCGATTCGCACTTTTACCCCACTAGCGGGGTAAAAGTTCGATTACCGCGGGGCAAAAGTGCGAAGCTCGAATCCATGAAATTAGCACAGCAGTAGCTAACAAAACCATATTATCGTCAATCTGCGGTATGTTTCGGTAAGGAATATTCTCAATTTACACCTTTCCTATTTTCCGCTGGTGTATTGCAGCCTCCGATAGATCGAAACTTTCCCAAACGTTTGTTTTATGTTTCATCAGCGGAAAAACATTGTTTTCCTTCGACCAATATCTGTAGAGCACAGTTTTCTGCAGATCTTCCATTTCTAGTATCTGTAATATAGTGCCAAAAGCTGTATATAAGCTATACATTTTTGCCCCGTCCGTGAATCGCACCTTTACTCCGCTAGGCGCTTGACGGGGTTTGATTAAATTATGGAAAAGCGAAACTGTTATTTTCTTGATTCAAATAGAATTTCGTTTCGAAACAAAAATATTTTTAGGTTGTTATAAAAATTTCGTTTGAAACAAACGAATTTTTTCGCTCCGTGATAGAACTAGAACTCCTTTCTCCGAACAACCCCGCTGAGAATCGCGGCTATAACGCTGACGGACGAACAGCGTCACCCGCAGTAACTTACAAGTCGCAAGGACTTGCATAGTGTCGTCGTCCCGTCAGTAAAATGAGTTAGATTCTCGATCCATGAATCGAACTTTTACCCCGTCAATAAATCGAACTTTTGCCCCGCTAGGCGCTTGACGGGGTTTGATTAAATTATGGAAAAGCAACATATATTTTGTAAATTCTTCTCACCGCAATTTCAAGAGAGATATCTGAGTGATGTAAAACGGTGCTACAATTTGTGAATAAGTAATATCCTCCTGTTGATATCGTATTTGCCGTACAACGAAATATTACATCAAAACCGTTCTAAAATAACTTTTACCCATAACTCAGCAACTATGATTCGTAAACAACAAATGTTTATGATGGATTTAAGCTGTCAAAGTACTCACCCATCCATGCCAATGTAGTCAATTTACTCGGAAACCGCACTGATAAATCATTGAATCGCACTTTTACCCGCATCGTACTTTTACCCCTCCTTACTCTATACCTCTATGTTTGCTTGTTTAGGAACTGTAGAACTTTGATTATAAAAATACCCTGATTTTAACCCCGAATTACTCGACTACCAACTGACGGATACATTTTAAACATTTTACATTTGCTGATAGTTTTGCTACATACAGACATCATTTTTCCATATGAAGTAACGTGAAAAAAATTCCAGTTTGGGACCAATAGCGGTACACCCACGGTTGCCAGTATGCCAGATAAATCTGGATTTTGCCAGATTTTTGATTGCGCGCCAGACCAACAGACAAAGCCTGAAACCTTCCAGATATTTGGCAATGTGCCAGATTTTCGATCCTCCGTCTTGCAAAAAGGTCATCACTTCTAATTTTGGACAAAATTTTGCATCTACGGTGAGCAAAACGAGCAAGATTTTTTCAGGAAAACGCCTCCCCATCGGACTAATTTACCACCAGATTTTTGCCAGACACTTTTATTCATGTTCGCCAGATTTTCGGGAAAACCTGGTGGCAACCTTGGGTACACCTCACATGCTGCTTGCTTCGTTTCTGTGCTCTCGATTTATGCTGATCTATTTTCCTAACAATTTAAAGTATTATTGTATTGAATAATTCAGACATTTTGCTAAATATTTTTTTGAAGAATATACGTTAGTTAAACACCGATTGGTAAATATGGCATTCAAAAACCTACACATGTTATTCAGAATACAACAGCGTGAGTAACCGAAGGTTAATAAAAATTGATGAAATTTTTTCAAGAAAACCTTATTGATGCATAGTTATGCATAGTTCAAAAACCTATAAACTAGACCTTTACTACGCAATGTATATGTTAAAGAATAATATTTCTTCTTACAACTTACTTTTACTTGCACTTACCCACATTAGTAACAACTTACTCAGCAATTTCATGAGAAAAAGAACTATCAAAATTTGTAAGTGCTACTATTTTGTTCAAATTTTGTAAGCTTATTCAATTTCCAAAATTTTTATGTAAACCAACGCACAATGCAACGTTAACTAATAGATGAATTATGTTCCGAAGACGTGTCGATTTCTATCTCAAATAGCAAGTAAGACCGTATAACAAAGGTTCCTTTCACCAATAGGTGGATTAAATCAGGTTTTTTCCTCTTTTTCTGCCCGGTCTAGTCTCTATGTGTCTAATTTGCCACACTTTTCTCTCTCGTTTTTCTTTTTTTTTTCTGCACACTGTTTCCTCTTTCTCTGTTCCGAACCTTTTATCGTTGTTTTTCTCTTTTCTGTACCTTTTATCGTATTTTTTTCGTTTTCAGGCTCTCTTTTTCTATACCTTCTGTTCTGTTTTTCCACTTATTATGTCCTGCTTTTCCACCTTTTCTGTCACATTCTGTTTGTCTTCCATTTTCTTTTTCTGGTCTGTTCTCACCCCGGTTGTGTTTGTCTTTTTCTGTGTTCGTTTCTCCATTTTTCTACTCTCGTATTTCTTCCTGTTTCGCCCTTTTCTATCACAAAAAGGAGACGAACTTTTTGTTTCGTTTTTTCTCTTTCTCTGTTCAGTTTTTCTTTTTTTTTCTCCCGTTTTTTTTCTTAACATTTTTTCCCTCTTGTTATATTCCATTTACCTTTCCATTCGCTCAGTAAACTTCGAGGTACGATGCTAGACTAACAAGCCGCCCTATGTTCGCATCTTGGCTAGGCGGTGCTGCTAGATAGAGTCGGTAGGATTGTCGTACTAGCCCCGTAATTTTCATGTACTCCGGCTATTTAGCCGGCCTCGAAATCTGTCGATAAAGAAGGGTCAAGTCTTGGAAAAACATTTATGCCCAAGGCTTTGCTTTGTCTAATCTTCATGCCAGTTCCTTTTCTTTTCTCTCGCGGGGGTTTCCCCTGTTTTCCTAACCCGTTTGTCATGACAGAACATGAAATTAGAAGTGTATTTGAACTTGAAATTGAACTTATATTAGGCTTGAAACTAAACTTGAAATTAGATTTATGACCGGTATTTAAATCGGACCTGAAACTGGAACTTTTTTACGCAAATAATTTACTTTTCGAATAAATATTGGCCGATATTTAAAACTGCGGCCTTCATGGTTAGAAAATCTTTTGTTTTTTTCGCTTTTTTATTTACTTGTATATGACTGCTCACTATACTTACACTTCTATATGTTTTACTCACTAAACTACTGCCGCCCGTTATGTTAGGTAGCATAATATAAGCGGGAATAACAAGGAGCAGTCATACCAAAATGATATCATCGCATGGAAAGTGTGTGGTGCATATACGGGAATGATAGAATTGGAAGAATAAAAAAAATTAGGTATTTGCTTTATTCTCCCAATTCTATCATTCCCGTATATGCACCACACACTTCCCATGCGATGATATTATTTTGATATGACTGCTCTTTGTTTTTCCCGCTGAGAAGATAGGCTACATTGAAAAAAATCAACAAAAATATAGGTCTTTATCGTATTAATTTTGCTTTATTTCATCACATTTAACGTCAGTGACATTCTCTAGCGGTTATTGCGCTTCTGCGCTTAGAATGATGGTGGCCCAACCATGACTACTCAAGTGGCCCGACCTTTACAAATAGCGCTTTTCTAGTATTTCACCTCAGCCTTCCCAACCACCTTACTGGAGGGGATTTTTCTACAGTTTTCGTGTGCAGCACAACACACTTCATACATTTTCAAAATTTATCTCGATAATTACATTTCATGAAGCATTTCTTGAAGAAAAGTTCATTGCGCCTGGAAAACTTTTTTTGCAAGATTTAGTCACTGAATTCAGTACGGGTGTTTTGAATACACGCTTGAAACTCACAATATGGGGAAAAATTAGCTATCACAGTAAGAAGTTTTACAATGGTTGTATCATAGATGTCATGAGTTACTAAAACTGTAAAATCGTGATGGCCCGACGATAACGACAATACGCTACTATCGGGACGAATGATTGTCCAGTGGTTAAAACCCAGCAAGCAGTAAAAAAAATCGGGCACCAACCGAAAGAGCATGGGTCCGAGCCACACCTTCCATTGCACGGTTGCGATATATTTTTGAACTACAACAAAATTTTTCAATTCATCCAATTAATCATTTTTCGCTTTAGACACTTCCTCCCTTTCCAAAATATAAATTATTTTGTTTTACATTAAACTATTCAGAGAAGGTGGTGTACGAGCCTCAGTGTGATCTAGCCTGGGCACGCCAGTGCCGACTGAAAACTCCACGAATTTATCCATAATTCTTAATATTAATTATTGAGAAATATTCCATAAAATACCACAATGACAATGTCATTCCTAGCCTACAATTTCCCACTGGCGAAACGTTTCATCATCAGAATGTGCCTCCTTGAGATTGATTATCCGAGGCAACATTTAATTATGTGGGATAATTAAAATAAAATGCTGTAGGACTGAACTGGATTTTCCTACGGTCCGCAGGCGTTTGTGTGGAGCTTGTTTCATCATTTACAAGACTGCACGATTGCAGCACACACAGTGATTGAGCTGCAGATAGTACGAAAAGCCACCGAGCCAGCATTTCATCTCCGCTCAGTCTACAGACAGTCATCCGACCGACCGGCATACTTACATAAAGCCACCCATAAATTTGAAGATCATAATTGCCACCACATTTTGGCTGGCAGCACACAGCACGTTGAAGGTGGCATCCAGCAGGAAGCCGTACACCAGCAGCCGCTTCCGGCCGTACATGTCCGAGAGGAAACCCCACAGAAAGGCTGACGAGATCATTCCTGTGTGTGCGATGGATGGAAGAAGATAAAACAGAGCAGATAGTATTGAGGCGATACTCTACTAGGACGCTGGCAGAGTCGAGTCAGAGACCGTAAGCTGGTAAGCCCACTAGACTGGTTAAACTTTTGAACTTGCAGTCTACATGCTGATTAGAACGATTGGATGCTTTGGCTTAAGTAAAGTCTTTTTTTTTTAGAGTGTAGACAATTGTCGTCGTTCGACCAGCAATTAGGATCAGATAAGCAAGAAGACTGAAAGTTCGTACTATTTTTGGAAAAGGCAATTAGGGGCAATTAATAACCTCTTTTTTTCACAACTGGGGTTACACTAAGCTCAAAGATAAAGATAGAGATAAGGCAGATACCAGATTTAAGAGTGGAAGACCAGCCGAAGGCCAGAACGCTCCCATCATTGCTACCTACTATGTGCGGCTCGAAACTGCAGTGCAACCGTGACAAGCTTCTTTATTCTGGGCACAATAGGATAGTTTCGATGGTGATAAGCTTGCAGTATGTTTAGTAAAGTTAAATTCGAAGATGACGGCTGATTCAGATCAATGGACGAATGTCTGGTTTGCAGAGTAAAATCTGATATCTTATTGGACACTGAAATGTTTTCTGGCATGAAATATATGTACTGAAAAAGCCTTAAGCTGGTTTGATTAATGCTTTGACATTCATGTTTTGGGGCCACTAAATCTGGATATCAAAATAAACCTCCCAAATGAAGGAAAACCATAAATGCTAGCTTCGAAAATATATGTGCGTCACTTTATTTTTGCTTCGCGATGGAGTAATGCGATAACGGAACCACTTTTCCGCAATCCTTGCTGTTAGTTACTTTTGCACAGAAAATAAATCGAAAGGTGAAAAGTCGAGCAAAAAAAACCGGCAAATTTGCTTCTCCGGTTAAACATTTTCAGAATGTTACAAAAAGCAAATGCGTAATTTTCTACTGAGCGATAAATTTTTTCCGATATACAGACAACGAAACATCTGCTTCGAATGTAGAAGCTATATTTTTCACCAGGCAAACATTTGAACAATTTTCACTGACAAGTAAGCTCGGGTAGAAATAATGGGTTTTGTAGCAGTAGAGTATTTCAAACAATCGGTTACACGTGGGTTCAGCATAAGGGATTTTTCCAGTCTAGTGGGCTGCATCGCTGGATGCTGTTATGATTGCTTAACTTTTTTTTTAAAGTGAGTATGAAAGCACGCTAAAAATCACATTACGACACACAGTTACCTGCATAGCATACGGCATTTAGGATCCCCTTGTCCACCAGCGATAGGTTTAGATCACACTCGGCACTGGGTAGCACGTAGGACATGGTAGTCGTTTCGAATACGGTACCGATGCAGCATGGCATCGCTACCAGCAGCAGTAGATAGTTAAACTTCCCGTATCCGGTGGCTGAGATGGCTGTTTCAAAGTCTGCCGGACCTGGCGAAAAAAAAAGGAGAAACACGAAGTACATACAAGGTTTAATGAGCAAAAGTTTGTCTCGCTGTTGAGTCATTCGAGTCAGATTGGCTGGCAGACAGCACTTTTCACTTCGGGTTAAATTGAGTTGGCAATTTGTTCACCTGGAAATCGAGTCTTCCGAAAAGCTTCTTTCACAGACCAGCAAGCTAATGAGTACGAGTGAAATTATGCTAAATTTGCCAGTTTCTAAATACGATTCCAAACGACCAATCCCAAAAAAAGGTACGAACTTAAAATGACCGTTAAGATATATATTTAGTGGTTATTTAGTAAAAAAATATTAAACCTAGTTATAGTTGGTTTCTGCAGTCTGATTTCAGATGTCATGAAAGCACAAAAAAAGAAACTAAATTTGCCTTTTTCCTTAAATGAGTTCAGTTGAGTTGAGTTGAGTTCTCAAAAATACCCACCCCATCGTGTTCCTCTTATAACATAAAAAACACTCACCACCACAAGGTGGTGGTTCTGTGACGACCCCGAGATACAGTGTTTTGAAAGAAACAACTCCCAATTTCTCATGTGAAATCAGGAGATAAATTACATCTTCTTGAAATAGTGTCAACGCAAAATGTAAAGAAAGACACTACACTCAAAGGAATCGGCACATCAAACTTACACGTGAAAACATAGATGATTCTCATCCATCACACCTTTCATGTAATGTCCACGTGACTTCTTAGTAGCTTGCACTCGTTGTTGTTGTTAGTTGGCTTGCTGTCCTAAGATAAAGCCTCATGAACAAAGTTTCTTCAATTTACTCGATTGCGGGTTACCGCTCTCCAATTCTTTAGACACCGAGCACTCTCCGTCAAATCTCGCTCCAC